>NC_063047.1:4437033-4555029 GCF_018812025.1 Megalobrama amblycephala
ACCCCCGATATTTAAGGTTATTGCTTGACACAGTAGGTCTAGAGCTGGTCCTTGATGCCTCTATTTTATCAAACTACCGACCGATTTCTGTATTGCCTTTCCTATCTAAACTACTGGAAAAGATTGTACTTAATCAGCTTCAGTCTTATATAGATGACAATCATATTCATGAGATCTTTCAATTGGGCTTCAAAGCGCTACATAGTACTGAGACAGCACTGGTAAAAGTTCTTAACCCTCTGGAGTCTGAGGCTGATTTGGGGCCTGGAGAAGTTTTGACATGCCCTGACATTTGTGCTTTTTTCAGTTGTTCATAAACATATTAATGACACAAGTGTCATTACACTGTATTCAGAACTTTAGAACTAGTAACAAAGGAATGTTGAGTCCCTCCATTGAAGCTCATTGTATTTTGTACAGTATTATTGAGAGAGAGAGAGAGAGAGAGAGAGAGAGAGAGAGAGAGAGAGAGAGAGAGAGAGAGAGAGTGTTCGCCAGAGCGAGTATTACCTGTGTCTGATTCATTCATTCTGCAAGTTGATGTCCATAATATTATATCCATTATAAAAGTCATTTTAAAAGTCCGCTGAGGAACAGGTCTTATTGGTAAAAATTATTTTATTAATTATTAGGTTTAAATGAAAATATAATCACAGTGAGAACTACAGGTAAAACCATACATGGCTACTCACTACCACTGTCAAATGATATTATATTATGATATGTTATATAGGTCTATAAAAAAAAACACCTAAACACAGGTAAAAACTATACACACCTTCACGAAGAAATGAATTATATATTCCCCTACCCATCAAATAAATAATGCAATATAAATGGCTATAACATAGTTTTCAATATAAATATTCCACATTTCCACAAACCATGGTAATTTACTACAGTTTATTCATGGTAAATGTTTGTGTGTTAGTGTGGTGATTTTGGGATTTAAAAGTCTTCTATCTTCATTCAAGGCACGTTTCTCCTGTTTTCCTCATCAGTCTTGTTGGGAATGTTGAGGCTGTTTCATCCGATTTAAAACTAGTTTAATCATCGAGTGTTTGGTGGTTTGCAACTGAGAGGTGTGTGTCGAATGGAAACACTTCTCACTAGGGCTGCGTCCGAAAACCTAGATAGCGGACTTGCTGCCTCACTGCCTTATCAAGCAATGACTCTAAGTCAGTGTTTGTGCATGAAGGCACCTCACGAAACGGATTTCGGACAGACTTCTGAGGCAGTGTAACAGTTTAATGATCTACAGCAATATAGTGCAAGCTTTGGAGAGACCTAAACAAATATTTAGCTATTACAGTAGTAATTTCTCGCTAGAAATGACATCAAAAGTGGAAAATGTTGGTCAAAAATGTACATTTACTCACAAACTGGCCAGCAAACGCAACTTTCGGATGCCATTTTTATTTTTCTACCTCAACTGTCACAGGATGGAAAGCACAGGATTGTGGGAGTAGTTAATATTCTGGGGCACCTGTCAAAAAATTTGATGGATGAGCTTTGACCTGACATATTAGCTCTTGGGATATTTTCCCTCCCCCCAAGGTTGACCTTTGACATGGGTTATGAATATGTCCATTGATTCCCGGCATTTTTGAAATACCTACGTCGTTGACCCGTAGGTCATTTATGGGGTGGAACAAATTGTGATTTTTTAACTTTGACCGTACAAATTGGAAGTCCTGGGGGTAATTTTCAGGGTCATACGTGTTGAACAGACATCCGCATTCCGACTCATCTCTGTGTAAGTGACAAAAATAAGATTTTAATGAAGAAACAGCAAGATCAAAATAACAAAAGAATAAACATGGTATATTTTATAAAATAGAATACACATACATACACACACACACACACACACACACACACACACACACACACACGCATTTCAAAAATTGAAAAACATTCACATCTCCAAAAGATTATAACACGCTGAATAATAAAAAACAAAATTTAATTTTACTAAATTTAATGAGACTGTTTATTATAGTTAAATATAAATATAAAAACATGGAAAAAGTTTTCCTCCAGCAATGATGTTGGGTTAACAATCGGTTTAGTTTGAAATATAAAACACCCAAAATGTGGACATATAAGTAAATGTATATTCATTTTAACAAGGCCGATGCAAAAGGAATTTCTTATGTGGACATGTCCAGACATGTTGGGGTTTCCATGGTTTACATAGACTTTTTTATTTTTCTCTATAATCTGTCCCAATGTACCGTAGTAAACGTTTTCATTTTTATATTTTCAAAAATAACATTTATTATAATTTTAAAAGGTGTTTTGCAAATGGGGGATACATTTTGGTAGTTAAATAAAAAAAATGTAAAAACATTTTGCTTTTAGTTTATACTGAAATCTAAAAATCTCTCACTGACTCTCTCTCACACACGCGCACACGCACACACACGCACACACACACGCACACACACACACACAGTTTAAATTACATCTTTTAAAATTAAACAACTGTTCAAATTAAATCTTTTAAGTTTTTTTTTTTTTTTTTTTAAATTACATTTTTAAAGTCTTAATAAATCAAACATTTGACATTTTATTATCAGTGTATGTGTAAAAATATATGGGTCTCACAAGCCATCTCTCACATTGTGTAACATTTTCAATAATTCAATATGAAAATCACCAAGCATTTTCACAGAGAAACAATGATTTCATTCAGACCCTGTGATGCCTCGGGTTAGTTCTATAAAAGGAACTTGTCTCTATTTTAAAATTAAATTATTCTAAATATAAATAATATCAAATATGTTGCTAAAAATATTTAAACAATTGAAATATAGGCTAAATTAATATATAAATTAAAATTATATATATATTTATTATATATATATTATATATTTTCAGAGAGCCAAAGTAGGTCCTTTTGCAATGATAATAAACAAGTAAAAATAAAACAAAAAGCATTAATAAAATAAAATCATTCATAAAACACCCCCAGATCCTCCCAGAAATAAACTCCAGTGTGAATGAGAGATGGGAGGTTGGAGTCAGACAGATGAGTCTCTGTCACAGTGTATGTTAAGACAGCTAACTCCATTCCAGAGGGAATGTTTTTGTACTAAATTTATTTCAAAGCACAATCTTAAAATATTAAAAGTAGTCTTTTACATTAAATCTTCAAAGATTTAATAAAAATCAAATATTCTTCTTAGAAGTCTACAGTATCAGGATAACATCTGATGCCAATAGTAGAAATAATTTTGCTTAAATTTAACCTAAAGTATCATTTTTATTAAACAACATCTGTTCAAAAACCAGTACATATAGTCATCTTAAATCTTATTGAAATATTTAATTTGATATGATTAAAAAAAACAAAAAAAAAACAAACAAACATGAAGGTGTCTGTGTGTTTGACGACTCACAGATGAAACTCACATGTCCCCGTAAAAATGAGGACTCAACTTTGCTCTTATTTAGCTTAAGTTGCATCTTTAAGAAAATCACTATGCATTTTCAGAGAGGGAACCTCAACAATCCTTAATGATGGCCTCAGGATATCGGTTGATGAGGTGATTTACAGATCAGTCACTTCTCTGTGCTGAGCCTGTATGTTACCACCCCTTGAGCATCCTTTGGGGGGAGATGACACTAGCAGGACACATGTCCCTTGACCCCCAACAATTTTGCATGGGTGTTAAACACCCTACAAGTAGTCATTTATTTCAACTGTGTTATTTACAAAACAGCATTTTTCAATCGAGTGAATCTACACATCTGAGGTCTTTCAGAGTCGGGACTTCAGGATCAGCAGGTCTCTTGAGAATATTTAATTGTGCTTAAAAACCAAAGATCAGGCCAAATCCCCTACACGACAATGTCCACATCAGACTCTGTGCCTGAAAATATCTTTGCTGTTAAATATGTTTAAAAAAAAAACTCACATGTAAACTTATATTTTTTAAGCCTCATAGATCTATATTATTTACTTTTCTTATTTCTATAAAGTTTCAATTCCTAGTAAATTTACAGTAAAAAGATTATAAAACAAAACAATAATGTTGACAAATATTTTACTGCAATGTTTTTTAACAAATAGGGATTACAAACAGTTCCTCACACAATGAAACCATTAAGGGTAGCCAGAGGCTCATAACGGGTGAAAACACATTACTAAGATATGTATGATAGTTTTACCAAAAATCAAATAATACTGTTACATTTTTTTTTTTTTAAGATAATCTTACTTTAAAGTATGAATAAAAAGTTAAAAGCAAACATATTATGCATAGCCGTTTGTTCTGACACAATGCCATTAATTGTTTTATAAATGTACTTTTATTATTTCTTAGTTCATTATACTTTTATCGGCCTGATAAATATAAAGTTAATACATGATGAAACAAGAGAATCACACTACCAAATACGTTTGATACAATATTTTTAAGAAAAAGGGGTGATTTCAAAATACAACTAAACCAGATTATTTTTTCTTTTGACAAACTTTTCAGGCAAAATTTATTTTCCTCAGTGGTGTTGGAACAGGACTTATTTTTTAAAGTTTCAGACATGATAATCATGCGATACAAGCATTCAGATGAAGCTTCATTTTAAACAAAGAAAAGAATATGGCATTTTCACTTGTATTCAACATGTATTTTTCAACATGTATTATACAATATCTGCACACAATTTTTGAAAAGGTTTTAGTAACGCTTTAGACCAGAATGCAGATTTTAGCAACCAACATGACATTAAATAGTTGTACCAGTGTACATGTGTGTCTCAACTGGTTATAACAATTTGAATATTGAATATAATTTACTGAATATAGCTTACTATTGAATATAGCTTACTGACATTGCTTATGCCCCTACAGAAAAAAAAAAGCCAAACATTTTCTATGTAGAAATTATGCGAAGACACAAATCAATGAGAATACTTTATACAGTTATGATATTTTCAGAAATTCAAAGGGCGCAGTTACAAAGAAAATAAATGTATAGTTCTTGTAGTGCAATTATCCATCTCTTCGATGTGGGATTGCATGCAGCATGAAAAGTAAGTCTGTCTGTTTGCACTTGAAGTGATTTCCACTGAAACATATCCATCCATTGCACTGAAAGCAAAGATACATATCCATCCATTGCACTGAAAGCAAAGATTTCATCCAGTCTGAGGTAGGTAAACAAAGTTACACAATGTAGTAAAGTTATAGATACATCTCAAACATGATCTTTTGTAGAAATTAAGTGAACACAATAAATTCTCACATCTAAATTCAAGAGGCCTAGTAACTAAGAAAGCAGCGACATCATGTAAGAAAAGTGTCATACTGCATGCAGAAGTCGACTCTTCATTTATTGTGATAGGTGTTTTTACCTCCTTCACTGGTTTTAGTCACATTATAAAAACTCAAGAAAAAATCAAGATCACTGGTAGCATTTTATTTGTCAGTCTGTACATGTTTTTAGCCGAATACTCCTCTCAGGCTGCTGTCAGTGTAAGTTTTTGCAAATCATCACATGTGTGATGAACACAGACCATTCATTTAAGCATCTTTTTAGATGTATGACTGAACTTTTGACAAAACCAATTCATTTCTTTCAACATCCCGGCATGACGATAAAGAATATGTGTACATATTATAGTACACAGTTTTGTTAGAGTCTCTGCCACGCAGTTGTAATGCAAGCTCATTTGAGAACTAGCATTGCATACCCTTGTAAAGAAATTCAAACAATCATTATACAGGTATTATACAATTTACCATGTGTGTATGGCATATAAGATACATTTAGCTATAATGTAAACATAATACAGAAAACCTCTCTTCTGATCTAATGCAAAAGATTGTAAATGCCATTTTTCCATTATCAGTCTATCACCCTGCTTAAAATTTTTGTTATTTTTTGTTAATTTTAATTTTGTTAAAATACAGTTTTAGATGAAGACTTCTCTCTGAGTTTGGCCAAACATACAGCTACTATTTATGAAAATTAATGAAAACATGAGAGATGTAGTACTGATGTTCTTTTTGATGTTCTGATGTCACCTTTCTGGTGTGTTTGTGGTCACAAGACACATAATGCGCTTTAAACAAGTCTTGCTGTTTTTCTGGTACATTCTGTTACATATTACACTTAGTTACAGCGTGTTACAGTTTTGAAAAAAAATATTGTCTCTGTACTCTAAACAAGACTTCAATAAAAAGTAACTTGATTTGTTATTTTAAGTGAGTTGATTCAGGCCGTTTTACGATCAAAATTGTTTAACATCTCTTGAATTTTTAATATATGCTCCTGATTAAATATTACTTGTTTTCATTTACAAAAGAGGTCAGACAGAAAAAAAGATAGATATATAATATAATATACATATATCATATAACTATGATAGTGTTACAGGTCCTAGGTACAGTCAGGTGTCTGTAGGAGAGAGAGCAAGAGATGATTAGGTTGTCACTCAAGACGTCCTCTGTCCTTAAAAATTTTCAGAGTCATTAAGACAAGCTCTGTAACTGTATTCGTAAATACATTGAAATAACTGTAACCATACAAATATCGGCTATGAATAACTAAAACAATGCCTAACAACATACACACATGACTCTAACTCTTTCACAAACCCGAACTGACCCCAGGTAAGGATACCTCAAATAACCAATTCGCAATAGTTAGATATCTTGACTTTATCCGCATGTGTAGGGGCTCTACCGTTCTTGTCCTCATAAATTTGATGTTTCTTTGATTATATTCAATTTTTTTGAAACACAGTGTTTTAACATCTCCATTCTTCTTTCGTCTGTAATTGTATTTTGAGAGTATTTGTTTTCCATTACCGTTTTACCCATTCCATTTTGTCTGGAAATCAATGTTTTCTACACATTTAGGTGTAATGTGATGTTGAAATTGCACTCTCACTGTTCTCTGCATCTATTTGTTTATACCATTTAATTAATTTAATAAAATGGAGGTTACTCTTACTCATTTCATGTACTGTATTATATTTTACGGTATAGAATGTGGAGCAAAGATCTTTGAAACTCATTTTTATGGGGACATGTGAGTTTCATCTGTGAGTCGTCAAACACACAGACACCTTCATGTTTGGATTTTTTTTTCAAAAAAACAAATTAATTATTTCTAGTTACCATGGTGTTTTTAACATGCTGTTTTCTCAAAAAACTTAACCCAAACCCTTCTGCTTGAATCTTTGAGAAATAAGATTTAAGATGACTATGTACAGGTTTTTGAACAGATGTTGTTTAATAAAAATGATACTTTAGGTTAAATTTAAGCAAAAGTATTTCTACTATTGGCATCAGATGTTATCCTGATACTGTAGACTTCTAAGAAGAATATTTGATTTTTATTAAATCTTTAAAAGATTTAATTTAAAAGACTACTTTTAAACTTTTAAGATTGTGCTTTGAAATAAATTTAGTACAAAAACATTCCCTCTGGAATGGAGTTAGCTGTCTTAACATACACTGTGACAGAGACTCATCTGTCTGACTCCACCCTCCCATCTCTCATTCACACTGGAGTTTATTTCTGGGAGGATCTGGGGGTGTTTTATGAATGATTTTATTTTGTTAATGCTTTAATACCATATCTTATTTTTACTTGTTTATTATCATTGCAAAAGGACCTACTTTGGTTCTCTGAAAATGTAAGTTTATATATATATATATATATATATATATATATATATATATATATATATATATATATATATATATATATATATATATATATATATTTATTTATTTATTTATTTATTTTTTTCAATTGTTTAAATATGTTTTAGCAACATATTTGATATTATTTATATTTAGAATAATTTAATTTTAAAATAGAGATAAGTTCCTTTTATAGAACTAACCTGAGGCATCACAGGGTCTGAATGAAATCATTGTTTCTCTGTGAAAGTGCTTGGTGATTTTCATATTGAATTATTGAAAATGTTACACAATGTGAGAGATGGCTTGTGAGACACATACATTTTTACACATACACTGATAATAAAATGTCAAATGTTTGATTTATTAAGACTTTAAAAATATAATTTAAAAAAACTAAAAAGATTTGAACAATTGTTTAATTTTAAAAAATGTAATTTAAACTTTTACATTTATGCTTTAATTGTTAGCTTGAACAAAATATTTTCATCCACCCCCACTGACCATTGCTCTCCCCCTCTGTCTCTGATACTATCATGCATTGTCGCAAGTCACTTGGAGAGACAATGAGAAAACCATTTAACACTCTGAGGTCTGAGGTATCGCCGGTGATACCACCGCGGTTGTTTTCTTACCAGTGTGAAAGAGACTCAAAATACTCTGTCAATGTTGCACATACAATTAAGAGTTATACACCATTTTAATCTGTGGAATATCTTCTTTTATTTGTGTACACTCAGAGTAACAACAAAATGTTGTGTTTTTTGCAAAATAAAGAAAACTAACATGATGCGTGATCTCTCGTCTCCCTCTGAACGAACTCCAATCTGATAGTTCTCAGAAAATGAACTGTAACTTAGTGAATACTAATGACACAAAAATTAGACTTATGTCTAAAAAAACGTTGAAATGTCAGGTTTTAAATCAAAAACAAATATTCTCTGTTTATGTAATCTGTATGAAAAGAGAGCCATGTCAGAAGTCTGTGATTCAGCTCATTATCCGCTAATGTGGCCACGCCCACGGAGCCAGCGCTATTCAGACACAAATTCAGTCAATACATGCATACATCGTCTCAATCGTGTATTTATTGTCTTGAAAAGTGTTTTGAATAGCCATAGTTAGCGATCTCTGGCCTCTGTTAGTTCGGTTAGTTCCTGGATTGTCACATGGCCTATCCTTCTTTAGCAGGCATTTGTGGACTAAAGGTGCACAAGTATGAATTGAAAACACAGTATCCAGCATTCATAGTAATGACAATAAATCCTGAATAAATATTACTACTCTGTATAGAAAATTGACAAACATATGAGAATCCATCAATATTTCTCCAAATGTGCATGCTTTTAAGCTAAAAGCCTATATGAAATGCCATAGAAGTAACATAATTGTTCAGACACTTTGCATCACACAAATTCATTATATTTTAAAGTATATAATAGAATACCATTATTTTAAATTGTAATAATATTTCACAGTATTGCTGTTTTTTCTGTATGTTTGATATACACCACATGATCACAGAGGGTTTTTTCACAGCCTACCTGACTGAAAGAGCTCATTATTATGCAAGTCATTTCAGGTCATTATTATGTGATTCTTTTGTCTTCTCAGGTGAGAATCACCCATTATTCATGATGATTCACGCCTCCACGCATACTGTGTTTCTTGACCAAAGATGTTTTAGAAAATTTAAATCTCTCTATTGTTTTATATGAAAGAGTAGTCAGCATAATGTTTACATAATTTTGAAGCAAAAACTCTAGTCTACAACCTCCAATACCCAAAAGTCTTGTGAACACAGATTTAATATTATTTTTTTGGCCTTATTTCAGTGACTTACGTTTTTTGTTTTTTCAATAACCACGCATAAACGTTATTCCTTCAAAAACACAAACATGTACATAAATGTTCCTCACATATTATGGTAGCCTAGTTTGTGCTGAATACAGTGTAATGACACTTTTGTCATTTATATGTTTATGAACAACTGAAAAAAGCACAAATGTCAGGGCATGTCAAAACTTCTCCAGGCCCCAAATCAGCCTCAGACTCCAGAGGGTTAAAGGTGCTCTAAGCGATCCTGGGTGGAGTAACTTCCTGTTGACGTTCGAAGTGTTGTCAAACAAAACAGAGGCTATCTAGACCCTCCCTCCTCCTCCTCCTCCCCCTCCCCTCCGTGCTTCCTGAAACAGTCATGAACGCGCATTTAAAATCATTCTTGTCGGTTATTGGCTGGAGCATGTTTATCATGTTTCGTGGTCCAGGCTGCACCAGTTTGTTTTTATTGCCGTTTTTGGAGCTTGTGGCGACTACAGAGACCACATTTTTTTTACAGTGTGTTCAGGGGACAGGCAGCTAGCGGATAGTGAGGAGATGTTTGCTGTATGTGACAAAAAAATGTTTGGCCTAAAAACGCGTGACAACGCTTAGAGCACCTTTAATGTTAAGGAGGAATCAAGAAGGAAGACATTTTGGCTTAGTAACTGTTTGTTATTATTAACATTGTTAATAATACTTTTATATAAAATACTTTTATTTATTACCATCTTCATTCAAAGAACAGAATGTTTTTCACTTTTGAAAAGTGTGTGTTTGTGTGTGAGAGAAAGAGACAGAGAGAGAGAGAGAGAGAGAGAGAGAGAGTTCCGCTGAGCAGCTGAGCAGCAGCAAGAAAATGAGCTCCTGATTTTTTAGTTTCAATGTTGTTTTAAGATAAGACAAACATTCAGTTTTGATACATTTCAAGAATACAAGACTTCTACAACTTATTAACTACAAAAAGAAGTTCAAATTTATCAAGAAAAATCAACAGAAGACAAAGAGGACAACTAGCTGACAACTAGCTGACAGCAGGCCAAAAGGTCTTACAACTGCCACAGAGAGAAAAGAAGAGCTCTCAGAGTGAGTACAGATATACTACATGAGATCTGCAATCAACTGCCTATATTTTGGGAAAATATTTGCCTAGAAACTGTTTTTTGGACAAATTAAGCTACAATATAAGGTCTAACTCCAGTGGATATCTGCATATTCATAAAACAACAACAACAAACTGTCAGCAACTGTTGAGCTCCAGATGAATTGCATGAAAAATGAGAAAAGTTTGCCAATAAACTAGAGAAAATAGAAGATTAAACATAAAACAACATCTAGACAACATCTAGACAAAGCTTTTGTTGGATTAGAACAGTTTTTTTTTGTTTTGTTTTTTACTGTCACCTGAATCTGAGGAAAATTCAAGAGGACATAATCAAAGGACAACCCTCTGCAGAAAGGATATTCATGTTTGAAAGGATAACTTCAAGCAACAAACAACGAACAACAACAACAATTAAGAAGAAAACTTTCAGAAAAAGAGAGGTAAAGGCATTTGAAGAGACAGTGATATATTTCTCTCATTGGATATTTGCTTGAAAGAACAGCACAGAAAGAAATTTTGGCTGCAGGACACCCTTCACCCTGATCACAGCTCCCAAACAACAGAGATACATCACAGCCAGTATCCTCCTCTCCCATCAGACATTTCCCCCACATCACACTCAGTCGACCCCTCCACACCAACAGAAGGAACAGTAAAACCAGAAGTCGCTCTTTTAATTGATTCAAATGGGAAATTTATTGATGAAAAGAAGCTCTTTCCCAAACACAGTGTGGTCAAACTCTGGTGTCCGAACACTCAGAGTGCACTCAAATCGCTAAGTGTGGACAAACTGGGATCCCCAAGCCATATAATAATCCACACCGGCACAAACGACCTGAGAACCCAACAGGAGAGGGTGGCTACATCATTACAAACAGTGATTGAAAAGGCCTCAACCACCTTCCCACATGCTAAAATTACCATCTCCACACTCCTGCCCCGAAAAGACTTCCACCCTGACACTATCCACCAGGTGAATGCCAACCTCTCCCGTACCTGTGCACTTAAACCCAATGTGCACCTAGCACACCACCCCACCCTGGACTTCACATGCCTCTACGACCATGTCCATCTGTACAAAACAGCTGTTCCTGTCTTCGCCAGGACCCTAAAAGATGTGGCCCTGAATCGGAACCGCAACAGCACCCCAGGAGCAACAGAGTCCAACAACATCTACCCAGACCTGTAGGAAAGTACAGTGTACACCCAGAGAGAACATCCAGAAGACTTCCATCACGACAACAGCACTCTCACATGCTGAGACCACCCCAGCCAACACCTGAGCATCTTCTCCCAGCCCTCACATCCACACATTCAGTGCATCAGGCCAGACCAAAGCCACTCCTGCCTATCCCCTACCCCCCTCATATACAGCAGACCCCTGGCAGCCACAGCTATGCTCAGATAGTGAGCAGAAAACCAACAACAGGACCAGTACAAGCCACAACATCAGAGCTCAGTGACATCCGTCAGATGCTCAACCTCATCTGCTCACACCTACTGTCATAGGTCAAAACGTATCAACAAAACTAAGACCCTATGGACAACAAAGCATTTATAATATCATGTTGGAACATTCAAGGCCTGAGATCCTCTACCTTTGGCCTCAAAAGCAAAAACACAGATTTCAACTCAGAAATAAGAAATTCAGACATCATCATCCTGCAGGAGACATGGAGCAGAGATGGACCCACCGGCTGCCCCAAAGACTACAGAGAACTCATCATCCCATCCATTAAACTGCCTGGAGTGACACAAGGAAGAGACTCAGGAGGCATGCTTATTTGGTACAGATCAAATCTTGTCCATGCCATCAAAGTAGCTAAAACAGGACAATTCTATACATGGTTAGAAATTAATCGGACAGTCACTGCAACAGAGAAAAATATCTTCCTATGTGCCACTTATATCCCTCCAGCAGAGTCTCCCTATTTTAATGAAGACAGTTTCTCCATTCTTGAAGAAGACATTAATTACTTCCAGTCACAGGGAAGTGTACTGATTTGTGGAGACCTAAATGTCAGAACAGGAGAAGAAATGGACACACTTAACTCTCAGAGGGACAAACACCTGCCTGGAGGTGACGTCCTCCCCCCACCTATACACACACGAAGACACAACTATGATAAAATAACAAACAAAAGCGGAACACAACTTCTTCATCTGTGTCGCACACTAGGTATGTACATAGTCAATGGCAGACTAAGAGGAGATTCCTACGGTAGATACACCTACAGCTCACCTTTTGGTAGCAGTACAGTCGACTATTTTCTTACAGACCTTAACCCAAACTCCCTAAGAGCGTTCACAGTCAGCCGACTAAACCCACTATCAGACCACAGTAAAATAACCCTCTACTTAACCAGAGCAATGCCCAACCAAGAAGCATCTAAACAAACCAAGCTTCACTCACTTAGAAACACGTATAGATGGAAACAAAACAGTAAAGACACATATACAAGTACAATTAGTCAACCAAAAATTCAAGTTCTGTTAGACCAATTCCTTGCCATTCCTTTCCTGCATAACAGTGAAGGTACAGACCTAGCAGTAGACAAGCTGAACAGAATATTTGAGATCTCAGCAACATTATCAAACTTAAAAAACACAAAAAGAAAAGCAAAAAGACCACATGCCACTGAGAAATGGTTTGACAATGACTGCAAAAGACTTAGGAAAGAAGTAAGAATTCTATCAAACCAGAAACACAGAGATTCTGACAATGAGAACATCCGTCATCTCTATCATGAAAAACTTAAACAATATAGGAATACTTTAAGGAAGAAGAAAGAAAAAAGAACAAAACACAAAAAGTCAACTCAGAGAAATTGAAGAATCCTTAGAATCCAACCACTTCTGGAAACATTGGAACACACTAAACAAATCGCACCATCAAGAGCTAGCCATCCAGAATGGAGATGTTTGGATAAACCACTTCTCCAACCTTTTTAGTAATATAGACAACAATCGGGAACAAAATGCAATGTACGAAAAACAAAAGGTTTTAGAGAAGACCATCAAAGACTACCAGAACCCCTTAGACTATCCAATTACACTAGCTGAACTATTAGACAAAATACAAACCCTGAAAACCCAAAAAGCCTGTGGTGTCGATGGCATCCTAAATGAAATGATAAAATATACAGACCACAAATTCAAATTAGCCATCCTCAAGCTATTCAATATCATCCTTAGTTCAGGTATATTCCCCAACATTTGGAACAAAGGCCTAATTACCCCAATCCATAAAAACAGGAGACAGATTTGACCCTAATAACTACCGTGGCATATGTGTAAACAGCAACCTAGGTAAACTTTTCTGTAACATCCTAAACAGCAGACTTAACTCATTTTCTCAGAGACAGAAATGTCCTAAGCAAGTGTCAAATTGGCTTCCAACCAAAATATCGCACATCAGACCATATATACACTCTCCATACCTTAATTGATAAGCAAATAAACCAAAACAAAAGCAAAATTTTCTCATGCTTTGTTGACTTCAAAAAAGCTTTCGACTCCATTTGGCATGAAGGTCTTTTTCTTCAATTAATCCAGTGCGGTATCGGAGGAAAAACATATGACATCATCAAATCAATGTACACAAACAACAAATTTGCTGTTAAAATTGGTAACAAACACACAGAATTCCTCCCTCAGTGTCGTGGAGTGAGACAGGGCTGTAGCTTAAGTCCTGCACTGTTCAATATATACATAAATGAGTTAGTGAGGGCTCTGGATCAGTCTACAGCACCTGGTCTTACTCTACTAGACACTGAAGTCAAATGTCTCCTGTTTGCTGATGATCTGGTGCTGCTGTCTCCCACTAAAGAGGGTCTACAGCAGCATCTAGACCTCCTGCACAGCTTCTGTCAGTCATGGGCCCTATCAGTTAACCCCAAAAAGACAAAAATAATGATTTTCCGAAAAAGACCCAGCTGCCAAGACCAACATCATAGTTTTAAATTAGACAACATGCTCCTTGAGCACACGCAGAACTACACTTACCTTGGCATAAATATTAGTAACACAGGGAACTTTAATAAAGCTGTTAACGACCTGAAAGACAAGGCACGGAGAGCTTTTTACGCTATTAAGAGAAATATTAAAATTGACATCCCAATCAGAATCTGGATAAAAATAATCAAATCAGTAATAGAGCCCATCGCGCTCTATGGATGTGAAGTGTGGGGCCCACTCACAAACCAATAGTGCACTAAATGGGACAAACACCCAATAGAGACTCTACAGACTGAACTATGCAAAGTTTTGCTCAGAGTACGGCGCAAAACCCCAAATAATGCCTGCAGAGCAGAATTAGGATTATACCCACTTATAATCACAATTCAAAAAAGGGCCATTAAATTCCATGCCCACCTAAAAATTAGTGATAAACAGACCCTCCATCACAAAGCCCTGAACTACCAAGAGCTGACACCAGGAAGAAACGCCCTCGGCCAAATTGGTCTTAGGAGTTGACTACACAAACAACAACATGTCTGACTGAAAATAAAAACTTAGCCAGACCAAACCAAATAATTAAAACACAAAAAGAAAAATACCTAAATCATTGGACAGATGCAACAGCCCTACAAAGTAAATTGGAATGCTATTTGGCCCTAAACAGAGAAATATGAATTGGCAGGATACCTGAGTACAGTGAGTGACCCTAAACTGAGAAAAGTCCTGAGCATGTACAGACTCAGTGAACACAATCTCACCATAGAGACAGGCAGACACAGACAGACCTGGCTACCAAAGGAAGACCGGCTGTGTCCCCACTGCACAGAGAATGAAGTGGAAACAGAACTGCACTTTCTGAACATCCTGCCCTAAATATGCACAAATTAGGGACGCTTTCTATCCCCATTTCACAACCCACCACAAAGACTTTCCATCAGAGATCCAAATATGGAAAAACTCCCATACCTGCTAGGAGAAAGCCCAGCAAGCTCAAACCTGGCTGCCAGGTACGTGAGGTCCTGTCATGACGGAAAGAGCCTCCAGCGGGACAGAACTACCAACACACTCACTAAATCCCTAGAGACACTTCTATAAATATTATAAGATTGAACATTTTTATTGCATTTTTTTTTTTTTTTAATTGCTATTTTATTGCTAGATTTTTTCTTTCTTCATTATTATTATTATTTTATTTATTTATTTATTTTTATTGACTGTTATTAATGCTTTGGCAATGTAAGGATTCCTTTCTCCATGCCAATAAAGCTATTTTGAATCTTGAATCTTGAATCTTGAGAGAGAGAGAGAGAGAGAGAGAGAGAGAGAGAGAGTCAGTGAGAGACTTTTAGATTTCAGTATAAACTAAAAGCAAAATGTTTTTAGATTTTTTTTTTATTATTTTTTTAACTACCAAAATGTATCCCCCAATTGCAAAACACCTTTTAAAATTATACTAAATGATATTTTTGAAAATATAAAAATGAAAATGTTTACTACGGTACATGGGGACAGATTATACAGAAAAATAAAAAAGTCTATGTAAACCCTGCATAAACCATGGAAACCCCAACATGTCTGGACATGTCCACACAAGAAATTCCTTTTGCATCTGCCTTGTTAAAATGAATATACCTTTACTTATATGTCCACATTTTGGGTGTTTTATATTTCAAACTAAAAGCGAATTTTAACCCAACATCATTGTGTATATGTGTATTCTATTTTATAAAATATACCATGTTTATTCTTTTGTTATTTTGATCTGGCTGTTTCTTCATTAAAATCTTATTTTTGTCACTTACACAAAGATGAGTCGGAATGTGGATGTCTGTTCAACACGTGACCCCGAAAATTACCTTCAGGACTGAAAGAGACCTTCAGGAAAGTTCAAAAATCATCAATTTCCACCCCATAAAAGACCTACGAGTCAATGACGTAGGTATTTCAAAAATGCCGGGAATCAATGGACATATTCATAACCCATGTCAAAGTTCAACCTTGGGGGGAGGGAAAATATCCTGAGGGATAATATCATAATTCATAAGGTCAAATGTCAGGTCAAAGGTCAGGTTAAAGGTCATCCATCAATTTTTTTGACAGGTGCCCCAGAATAGTAACTACTTGTGGGATATCAAAGGCAGCTAAGCATACATCTATGCTGCCTTGAAAAATCGATCAGATGAAGGGATCTCAGGAAACAAGAAGTGAAGCTAACATTGGATTCGGACGTGCCTTGATGCCTTCCTACCTTGAAATGTGTCCTCTGAAGGCAGCATTTTCCAGTTTTCGGATGCAGCCTAGATGTTGCAATGCTGTTTAATAATGGTGCCTAGGAAAAAACGCAGCTCCTTTAAAGGTGCCCTAGAATGCTTTTTCACAAGATGTAATATAAGTCTAAGGTGTCCCCTGAATGTGTCTGTGAAGTTTCAGCTCAAAATACCCCATAGGTTTTTTTTTTTATTAATTTTTTAACTGCCTATTTTGGGGCATCATTATAAATGTGCTGATTCAGGCTGCTTCCCCTTTAAATCTTCGCGCTCCCCACCCCCAAGCTCGCGACTCTATAATACATTGCATAAACAAAGTTCACACAGCTAATATAAACCTCAAAATGGATCTTTACAAAATGTTCGTCATGCAGCCTCAGACTATGTAAGTATAGTATTTATTTGGATGTTTACATTTGATTCTAAATGAGTTTGATAGTGCTCCGTGGCTTACGGGGCTAAAGCTAACATTACACACTGTTGGAGAGATTTATAAAGAATGAAGTTCTGTTTATGAATTATACAGACTGCAAGTGTTTAAAAATGAAAATAGTGACGGCTCTTGTCTCCGTGAATATAGTAATAAACAATGGTAACTTTAACCACATTTAACAGTACATTAGCAACATGCTAACAAAACATTTGGAAAGGCAATTTACAAATATCACTAAAAATATCATGATATCATGGATGATGTCAGTTACTATTGCTCCATCTGCCATTTTTTGCTATTGTCCTTGCTTGCTTACCTAGTCTGATGATTCAGCTGTGCACAGATCCAGACGTTAATACATACTGCCTTGTCTAATGTCTTGAACATGGGCTGGCATATGCAAATATTGGGGTCGTACATATTAATGATCCCGACTGTTGCATAACAGTGTTATGTTGAGACAAACAAGGTGATGGAGTTCATCGCTTTAGATGACCAGCCTTTCTCTGTAGTGGAGGACGTGGGTTTTCGGAGTCTGATTAAGTTTATGGAGCCACGCTATACGCTGCCGAGCCGGCGTCACTTTGCCGAGGTCTGTCTCCCCGAAATCCACAACATTGTGGCCACGCACATTCATGAGCTACTGGCTTGCGACATCGCTGCAATCAGTTTCACCACAGATATATGGAGTTCAGATGTAAGCCCTGTGAGCATGCTTAGCCTCACGGCACAGTGGATTGATAAGGACTTCAATCTGTTGAAGGCAGTGTTGCACTCCCAGGAGTTCGCAGGTACCCACTCAGCATCTGCTATCTCGGAGGCATTTGAGAAAATGTTCCAGACGTGGAAAATCGACATGTCTGAATGTTCTACGCCTTCCCTATTCTACTTATGGAACGAACGCAGCGCCAGTTTCGTTTTTTTCTGTAACTTGAATAGGGAAGGCGTAGGACATTCAGCGTACGCGTTATGAAGAATGCGGAAGCGGAAAGTACGTTCAAGGCGATATTCTGTTTATAAAGCATAAACGGTTGTATTTTTTTCGAAAATGACCGATCATTTCGCTAGATAAGACCCTTATTACTCATCTGGTATCGTTTAAAGCCCTTGAAGCTGCACTGAAACTGTAATTTTGACCTTCAATCTGTTGGTAGCCATTGAAATCCACTGTAAGGAGAAAAATCCTGGAATGTTTTCCTCAAAAACCTTCATTTCTTTTCGACTGACGAAAGAAAGACATGAACATCTTGGATGACATGGGTGTGAGTAAATTTATCAGGAAAAGTGTATTTAAAAGTGGACTAATCCTTTAATACAGCATTTGCCATTAGCTTTGCAACATGCTAATGCAAACTCTATTGAAATAAATAGTGAGTCAAGTCTCCAATGTTCTGTGAGGTGTGTGCCATGTGGTACTTTCTGCCTTTGTAGAGTGTTCCAAATTAGCCACTTATGAAGTTTCATTTCAGTCAAGATGTTGCCTTAGAAGGTAGCAACAAGATAACTCACTGGGATTCAGTATATTTTCTCAGTAGGATTAAGTGTTAGTGTACCTTACGAGGCTCGAATTCCCAGTTGTGTATGACTCTAGCTGGAACGATGGCTGTGTCATTCCAGTGGCAGCTGCTGCAGTAATACTGACCCGTATAATCACACTGCCGTGCCTCATTAGGAACACCCCCTACACAACACAACACAACACAACATAACACAACACAACACAACACAACATTAGACTACTTCCTGTGCCAAAAGCGAATTCTAAATATCCAAGTTATAACTTAATTTATTAGATACATTTATTAGATACATTTATTTCAATAACTTTTTTTTCATATTCTATAGCAATCATACAACCCTGAATATAACACTTTTGACAACAATCACATAAAGAGTTCATCAAACAACAACAACAAAAAATCTGTTAACATTTGTGTCATCATCAGGTACAAAGATAAATGGCAGAAAAGCAAAAGAAGTCGTGACGTATGTTTGGAAAAAGACTCACGCAAAGAGATGGGTGTCCGGCACTCAGCACATCTGTAATCCTGTTTGTCTAGACCGACCTCAGGACAGATGTTGAGTTCATATTCAGACTGATGGCTGACCTTTGACCTCACACATGGTTTGTTGATCAGATTCATGCACTTACTATGGCAACGGTAATAACAGCCTGGAATGAGAAATGGAAAGCAATTTATGATAGTTTTGAAACCAAACGTTATGTTTTGTTCCCCACAGATCAGTGATTCTCAAACCTGTCCTGGAGTACCACCAGCCATGCACATTTTGTATGTCTACCTATTTTTTTTAAATTCTAAATGTGTTTTCTGACAAGATACAAAGGAGGAAGGGAAAGATTATGAGTAAAGAAGCATTTACATTCCTGTTTGTTCTTAACACAAATAGTATCAGAAGGCTTAAAATATAGCGGAATAGTCATATGGACTACTTTCATATAGATATTTATGATAGTTCTATTGTACTTTATACAATAGATCTGTTTTATCTTTTAGGAGCTTCACAGTCACTGGGAACTTTAAGCTGTTGTTTTTTGGGAAAAGAGCTGCAGAATATTTTTTTTTTCTTTTGTGTGCTGGTTACAGTATAAAAATGACTGAGTCATATGTCTTCTTAATAAAATTGGTTGCATTAGGTTCAGCTAAGATGGTCTAACCTGTGCAGGTATACCAAGTCTGAATGAGACCCCATATGATGGTGCTACACTTGTCACATGTCTGTTTCACACTCTTGCTCTTCTCCTTTGAGAAGCGATGTTCTAATAGAACCTGCAGGTTTGGCTCATCTTCCTCTGGGTCCTGTTCACATCCAACACAACAGTAAAACACAAAATTACACAATTTATGTACTACTAGCCAAAAGTTTGGACACACTTAATGAATTTATATTTCTCATTAACACAAAAATGTTATGATCTAAATCAGGCCAAAGATCCTTTGATTAACAGAGTGACATAGCAGGTACCCCGTACATATTCTTTAAAGTAACACTGAGTAACACTAGCTATGTTTACATGGACACCTTTTGTTTAAATCGAAATAATTCAGATTCATGAATCCAAACATACTGTTTATGAATGCTAAATAGAGTGATTGGGTTGATGAAGCTTCAAATCGGAATCTCATGCATCTCATGCATCTCATGCATGCACACACAGCACAGATATACGTGTTTCCCGCTGTTGGCACATACTGACCACCCCCATTGCTTCTTTTCTTTGTTTTAAAAAGCAGACTTTATATTTATCTTTTTTGGGTCCTTATTAGGAGACAACAAGCACACAAAGCTTTGTACGTGCTGCTAATCAAGCAGTAAAAATTCCATTTCTTGCACTCAAAACAAGATGTCTGTGTATAAGAGTCCAAAGCGAGATGTGGGACAATGTTGTCTTGCACTACTTTACATACGATCAATGGAAGGAGATTTTTAGATTGAGTGTCATTTATAACACTATATTCAACAACAACAGCTCGTTCTGTGTGTCATATGTCATTATGCCATTTCTACGTCATTGCACATGCATAGAACGTTTAAGTTTCGATTTTCATTCTGATCAAATGTTTACACATCCTATCAAATGGATTAGAAAATGTTTAAACCACCCCTTACAATCCGAATAAAATTTGAATCGTATTTGACCAATTCATTCTGATTGATGTGGTTACATGTGATGTTTTTTACTCTGATTGTGCTACTAGTTTGATTTCAATTAGATTATTAAGGTCCATATAAATGCAGCTAATGTAACGTGTATAGTACCATATTAATGTATTTGCAATTTTTTTTTTATGACGCTTACATTGTATCGTAAAATATGCACAAAGTTATGTGTACATTACATTTTAATTAATGTTTACATTTTAATATGGTAGAGACGATGAAACATTTTGCTCAACATTAGTTTTGACTGAAGTCAACTTAACTTTTTTTAACAATTTTTATTTGTTTTTTGTTAATTGTTGAAATTACAACTTTTGACTGGTAGTGCAAACCTTTAGTTCCTGTAGTTTGAGCCGAAGGTGGATTAGTTTAACCACTGTGTCCTTCTGTTTCTCAGAATGTTCTGGCAGTTCCAGGATCAGTCTCTTGCACTCCTCTATTGCCTGTTTCAGCTGCTCTACATCAGACGCCACAAACGAACCCTGTGCAAACATCCACACATTTCAGTGCTTTAAAAAACAGGACGATCAACTCTTGATGAAACACTTACTTTCCTGAGAGGTTTCAATGCATGAAGAGATAGTTTACCCAAAAATTTTAAATCTGTCACCATTTACCCTCATGTTGTTCCAAACCTGTATGATAAAAAGATATTGTGAAGAATGTTTCACCTGTTTTATCTATACAGTGAAGGTCAGGTTTCAAGTTCCAAGAAGGACATAAATGTATAGTGTTGTAAGGTTGAAAATATCCAAAGATATTTTAAAATTAACAAAGACATTTCCTTTACTATTTCAACCCCCTTTTTCTTGCTACAAGGGCCATTTGGGAGGCACAAAGGTATTGATAGTGATCAAGACCTCTAGGCCAAGATGTGTGTTCATCGGGGGCCTACAAATTGTCACACCTTTAGTACAGTGGGGGAAGTTTTAATCTTCTTCTCATTTGGGTTTCAATCACATGGTCAAGGAAGGGATAAAAGAAGATTGTAACTATTGCTTTGTCTCTTTTTACTCTCTTCTTTTTCTGGGCTCTCTTTGATTCTCTGACTTTTTTCTTGGGCA
This sequence comes from Megalobrama amblycephala, assembly GCF_018812025.1. Lineage (NCBI taxonomy): Eukaryota > Metazoa > Chordata > Actinopteri > Cypriniformes > Xenocyprididae > Megalobrama > Megalobrama amblycephala. The sequence continues at coordinate 4,459,025 of NC_063047.1, forward strand.
ATCTCAAGGAACCGATGACCAAGGAATGGGTAAATCTGTTTTAATTGTTTAATGGTATGATATTCAGATCTCCTCAGGGATGGAAGGGAACATTTCTGAAAAGAGTGACGTATTGTTTGCTTTTTGGAGCAAAAAAGTTGAGCCTACCCTGTGCAAACTCAAGAAACAATATATTGGGATTAAATGTTCAGATGATGAAATGGAGGATCTCCAAATCACAGCTAGATCATTTATTAGTTGAGCAGTTAGCCCTGACTGAAAAGTGTAAAAAACACAAAGAGACCATTGCAATTATCAAGGCTAAGCTAAATGCTCAAGAGTCTATGTCTCCCAAAACACTTAACAGCGGTGGGACTAAAAAGCATGTTCACTTCTTAGATGAGGTGAATTGCTCTGATGAATCTAGAATGTTTTGTTCAGAGACCACTGCACAAGAAAGTCTGCCTATTTCAGTTCTTAAGGTGATGCAGCATCGGAATAGCATGTACCATGTACCAGAATGCATGGTGTACAAGCATTAGAGAGTCATTAAAATCCTCAAACTCCAGGAGAACACAGCAAACAACCATGTGGCAAAGAAAACAGATTTTACAGTTCCTGTCAAAAAAATAGGCCATACAAAGGAAAAGTGTTGGTCACTGGGTAGGGGTAGACCTCCACCTTATTTTCAGGAAATAGGAAACCACGTTCTAAGAGCAAAGATCAGTGAGTTAACTGCATTGTTCATGCAAGGCCTCCAGCTATTGACTTCATTTGCTAGTGGATTAGCAGCCAAATAGCAATGATCCTGTTTGTATTTCCAAATGTGTAATATTGTGCTAAACACATTGTGCACATAGAACACACATTAAAGTTGTTTGTGATACTACATGTACACATAGCTGAGTTTATTCTTTAAAACACACAATTGCTTTACTATAAGTGTTGTATGAAACACTTAGGTTAAAGGTTGTAGATGCTATGCATTCTAGGCCATGTATCTTGTGTAAATTGGAATAATAAGTGTACTGGAAATGTATTGCAATTTCTAGTTGCATGTGTGACTATGTTAGGGCTGCTTGATTATGGCAAAAATCACAATCACGTTTATTTTGGTCAATATTGAAATCACGATTATTTAACAGGATTATTGGTGGGTGATTTGTTCAAAGTCTTATTTCATGATATGAGTAATTTTAAATGTCAGTGAAATTTTATAATTATCAATACTTCAGCAAAGATTAATTAGCCTAGTATTAGTTTAAGTAAAAAGTCCTCAAAACAGCTACAGAAGACAATAAACAGTCAATTAAATAAGAACAAAAAAACTAATTACAAACAAAGCAGACAAAAAATACAACAGAACAAAAATTCAGATGAAATAAACAGTGCTTTAGGTTTTTCAGATAGATGTACTAACAGTGGTATTTACATAAGTAATACCCAACAGAAATTGAATAAAGTAATCAAATGTAAAATAACTGCTGTATACATTAAATATAGACTAATTCTTATTTAAAATTAAAAAAGTTATTTATTCAAGAGCAGTGGATGATTTTATCTTTGTCTTTTCTTGTTAGATTAACAATGACTTTAGCAATCATTAATGTTGGCTGCTGTCCCTTTAAGAGCTGCACAGACCCAATATAAGCCTACTGTTATGCTGCCTTCACGAGGTCTCAGAATTATGATAAATACGAGATTCCTAAGTAAAAATTTCACATGAGCACCCTTTCATTTCGCAACATGAATGCGATGAGCTTGTAATCATGACTTCAGAAGTGGTAATTATCAAATTTCCGATAGCACGTGAAGGCAGCAATACACACGCGCACTTTCTCAGTGTACACTTAAGAAATAACAGACTGCATTTACAAGGATACTTACCTAAACAGCATTTCGATATATGTGTTGGCTATTTGACTGTTTAGGCGCGTATCTGAAGCCCTTTGCTTATGCTTATGTGGCTGCCTAGGGAACAGCGTCCTTTTTGCTGCTTAATGCGCTTTTTTAATAGCACTGTTTATGTTTAATATCAAGCACGTCCCAAAGTTTAGCAACAGTATACTGCATTTTACATCCCTCTCTTATTCGGCTGATTTGGATGTTAAGTTTGGGTTAGGGAGGAATAAAAGCGCACCACTGTGAAGGAAAGGAAGGTGTGCTGAACTGAATGCAGCAGCGGCAGATGAATCGCCTTCAATAATGAACGCGATATTGCGTGGCTTTTCAGTGATCTATGGCTCTGTCTATTAAATGCTGCTCCATTTGAAAGCAGGTGATGGCGATTTAGCGGTAATCAGGGAACTGGCTTTACTGACAAAATGCGCGTGACAATCTCATGCGATATATCGTGCAGCCCTAAACATTTGTATTATCATTAATGCCTTTGAGACATTCCTGAATCCTATTTGATTTGTTTCTTTGTATTTTGTCAATTTGAATTGTAACAATGTTTTTGGACATCAATCCAATTGAATCTCTGTATCTGGTTACACTGAATATTTTGCTGATACTCTTCATGATAAATGGGGGTTTAAAACCAACAACTGTTGTTTTGTTATTATGCAATTTATTTCAAAGATCTTCTTTTATTCTCACCTTGACCACTTTATCATGTACATTGTTTTAAGGGCTTATTACCAGAGACAAATTTAATCTGACCACATCAAACCTCTGACCAATGACAAATGCCATATGTATGCTTTTACTGTTTGTTGTCCTATATGTTCTTTTAAATCACAGGATCCCTGCTGCCAAAGTTCAAATCTTGTGACTTGTCTCAAAAGAGGGAAAACTGAGTTCTACCATCATCAGTGCTTGATTCTTATGGAGGTGTGAAGTGTTCGATGGATGATTTGCATATCTATGAACGGTGCAACACCATTTGATGGACCTTCTCATGCAGGACTGAAAGGAGAACAAAGACTGAAGACTGACCAACTGCTATTGCAACAACTCTGGACAAGAAGTCTGAAGTTGATATCTACACACAACAGAAGGCATGTGTGTGGCCAACGGTGCCAAGATGGGATTTGTAAGGTTGAAAATATCCAAAGATATTTTAAAATGAACAAAGACATTTGCTTTACTGTTTCAACCCCCTCTCTCTTGCTACAAGGGCCATTTGGAAGGCATTAAGGTGTTGATGTAGGCCAAGATGTGTGTACATCAGGGGTCTAAAAATGGTCACACCTTTAGTACAGTGAGGGAAGTTTTAATCTACTGATTGGTCAGTTTGAATGTCTCACATTTGGGTTTCAATCACATGGTCATGGAAGGGATAAAAGAAAATTGTAACTATTGCTCTGTCTCTTTTTACTCTCTTCTTTTTCTGGGCTCTCTCTTTGATTCTCTGACTTTTTTTCTTGGGCACTCTCTGGCCCGCTCTCTCTCTGAGGATTGTGGGTAGCGGTGAGAGCGTTTGGCCTAGAACGTGTTCGTCTTTGGCGTTTCTCTCTTTTCTTCGCTTCTTCTTATTATTAGGAATTGTGTATAAAGTAAAGTATTTTGTGAGCTTAACTTTTAAGCGCTGACTACGGTCAGTGCAAAATTGCGCGCAGGTATGGAGTTACGCAGTGATTTTTCACGTTTGACTCTCGACCACAGATGCAAGTGTATGCCAGATGACTCAATCTCAATTGAGGATGTACTGATTGCGATCAGCGAACAGGTCGGTGGTTTAAATATTAAATCTGAATCAAGAATGAATAGAGCGCTTGTTATATTTATCAAAGAAGTTTCAATGGTTGATGAACTGCTAGAGTAGGGACTTGTTGTTAATGAGACCTTTTTACCAGTATTGCCCTTGTCAAATCCTTCTAAGAAAGTTGTACTTTCAAATGTACCCCTGTTCATAAAAGAAGAAACGTTGAAAGAAATTCTTGAATGGTATGGAAAATTAACCACTCCGATTAAGATGATTCCATTGGGACTTAAAAATCCAAACATGTCATGTCTTTCCGACGCTTCACGTACATGATACTGATTTCGCAAAATGAGCTGCTCAGTCTGGTACTAAAAATTGCTGTAGAGGGTAAAGATTATACAGTCTTTATTAGTTCAGACCATATGCAGTGTTTTTTGTGTGGCGAACATGGACATCTCAGACAGACATGTCCCAGCAAACAAGACAATGTGATGTGGCAGCTTCACAAACAATTCCTAAAAACAATGTTAAAGGAAACAGTACTGCTATTCACGAAGTGACTGATGAACAAGTTGAGAGGAATGTAACATTAGGCAGTAATGAGAGTACTAGAGAGACAAACAATGTAAACATTGGAGTTGATCAGCCAGCAGATGGCGCTGCATGTGCTAATGTGGTGGAAAAAGAGAATGCAAAGGCAGAACCACAAAAAGTACATTCTCAATCTAAAGATAGAGAAGATGAAGATCTAGTTATGGAGTATGTAGAGGCAAATGATAAAAAGGGAGAATAAATCAGATGAAGATGTGAATGAAAATTGCAGTCAGCCATTTGCAGCTGGCTCTGGTGTGAACAGGTCTGATTGTGATTCAGAAAATAAATGTGAGAGTATAGGGAGTTGTTTTGAAATGGGAGAAAACGATTCTCAAATAGAGATATCAGAAGTGAATGGCTTGTGAATTAAAACTCTACTCTGCAAGAGAGATTGGTGTTTTCCTTGATGAAACTAAAAGTGTACGGAATCCACAACTTGAACTGTTTTTTCCAGATTTTAAAAGATTTTTAGTGTTGTGTAGAGATGTAATGATGAATGCAACAGTCGATGAGTTTAGTAGACAAAAACGATAGAGTCTCAAAAAAAATAATCACCAAAGTAAAGAAGCTGATTAATCAAGATATGAAAAAGAGTAATCAATAGAGATATGGTGAAGGACAGTTTTGTGGGGGATGGTATTTGCTCGCTGCATTATAGTAAGATATTATGACATCCTTACATATTGGATCTTTACATTTAAATGGATGTCGAAATAAAGAAAAGAGGAATAGTCTTTTTAAATTTTTGGCTTTTAAAAAGTCTAGTGTGATAATCTTGTAAGAAACACTCAGATTTATTTAACCAGGCAGAATGGCTAAGTGAATGGAAGGGACAGGTTTTTCTTAGCCATGGTTCCAGTCTAAGTGCTGGAGTAGCTGTTCTCATATCAGAAATTGTACAGGGGAATACTCCCAATATGATAGAAATTATTCCTGGAAGAATGCAGCGGTTGGAGAATCTGTCTTTTTCATTCATTACAGTTTTTCTCAGACGCTTTGGTGCATTTCTCACATCACTATTTACATTTGCACAACAGTTAATGCAGTTCTCAAAACAATTAGTACAAACTGCAAAACCTAGTTGATAAGCTGCAAAAGCGTGTCACTTGCTCAAAATGGATAGGTCATTCCTCAAAAGCAAGTATTCATGTCAGTGAAAGTGTCAGTGTCATCAAGATGAAAAGTCCTGACACCATTGTTTATGAACAAGATAGTCAAATGGCTTTGTCATGTTTTCATTATGACAGTTTACTATGTCAATGTTTTCCAATGCAAAAAAGTCAGATCTTGGTGACACTACCTGAAAATGCTCAAGACAGCATTATATACTATTTGCACAGACATTTGAAAAATACAGTAAAGTTACACATTACTGTATTTAGTGAGGTAACTGAGTACAAGATGCTGAATATGTATGTTTCACATTTTTACTACATATGCTCTTTGCAATTCTAATTTGTTCACAGCATTGTGCAAAAGAAAAAATACACCTTTATTTACAACAAACATAAACTCCCTTTGGGTAGAGCTGTGCACAACTGTAAACAATATTGCAGTACATATGGCAAATCTTTACTGTAACACTACTGTACACTACAATACACTAAATGTGTGATGCAGTAAACCTGTACGTCTAAATGTAAAATGTACAGTGATGAGATCTTGTCCCACTGCAAGCTTCATGTATGACACAATGACAGTAGTGCAGTGCAGATTGTTTAGTGCTGAATTACTGTCCATTTATACACACCTGTTCTCCCGAAGAAATGTTTGAATAATTGAATTTACAGTGGTTCTCCCAACATTTGGCTGCACCCTTCGACCAGCCTCAGCCATTGTGAGGCTGTGATTGACAACATGATCCACAATTGTAGCCCTGATTTCATTAGGGATCTGCCTATGTACTTGGCCTCTTCCCCTGTTTTGTCCCCTTCCCCTTCCTCCCCGCACCCTCACCCCTCTTCCACGAGGCTGACCTTCCATTTCTGTGTCACAGTATTGTAGAAATGGTACACACTATGTCCTGCTTGGTTCATATATGCTTGTAAAGTGGGGGTTTATGGGATTCAGCTCTGACAGTGATTGTAGAGAAGTGGCTTATCATTGGTTGCAACTAATGCTTCACACACCCCTTCTCATCAGTGAAAGTTGAGATTCACCTGAGAGAAACTGTTCAATTTAGAAGACATTTTCAGGAAAAAAAAGATTTAAAAAAATGTGTAAAATTTGCTTGACAGATTTTGACAACTAGTTCAACATTTTTGTATGTAATGACTCAAGCAATGAAATGAGGACTATTAGTTTTATATGGAATGACTATTCAGCATTCACAAGTATAATTAATTTTGACTGACATGACATAAGCAAATGATAATGTTATAAAACAGCAGAGAGTTGTATGAAAGTTGCAATTGATGCATGTCCAAAAGCATTTGCAATTTGTTCGAAGGAATGAGAAACTGCTACTATGATGTGCACAAATGACTAAATGTTGTGGAGGTTGAACTAATTGTTGTGCAAATGTAAATAGTGATGTGAGAAATGCACCAAAGCGACTGAGAAAAACTGTAATATATATGCTCCCAATGTTGGGTATGAACGAGTTTTATTATTTTTTTTTAAATTACAAGAAGCTTTGATTAATATTCCTTGTGATAATCTAGTTATTGTAGCTAGATTGGAATAGATTGTTTGCAATCACGTGGTTCTGGTGATGCGCGGAATTACGATGGAGGGCAAGCAGTGAAAATTAGAATGGAAGTCCGCACTGTGCTGGTTTAAAAAGTTATAAACAGAAAATCACAACATATGTTGGATGTGATATTTATGTTATGAAGTGGAGTGACTTTTCTACTGAGTTGAAAGACTTGCCAGCCATCGAGGAGGTAGATGTAGAGAATGTGAAGCTGCCGTCATGCTGCCTTCAGTACTAGTCTGGGCTGGATTTCCTGAAACCTTCTTAACTCTACATCACTCTTAAATTATATCTTAAGCTGTACCTTAACGTTAATACGTTTCCTGAAACGTTCTTGTTAAGTTTACCTTCTGTAAGTCATACTTTTGTAAGGTTGGTCTGGACCACTCTTAGCTATACATTATCACTGTTGTCAGTCGATACAAATATAATTCTGAAGCTGTAATACACCCAGTGTTCGATTAGGATAAGTGGCAAAGAATAAAATGCAAAGATTCACCGCTAAATTCAAATGTGCTTTGGCGGCTGAACCAGAGACAGACGCGCACTCTGTGCTTGTCATGTATCACAAATATTTAGTGTTTTTAACCTCATCAGGTTTATTTTAGTTTTCAGACATTTAAATACACATTTGAATTAAGTAGGCTACTGTATAAAAAGACATTTATTGTTTGTTAAATCAAATTCCATACACTGATGTCTAAGAAAGCTGCAACAATAACCCTTTCAATTATATAATTTGACAAAGTGTTTTATTTATATCAGATACACATTGTGTATGAAACAATAAACTTTACTCTATTCTTCTCCCAGTTCACTGGCCACATACTTTTATGTATTTCGGGGAAGATTTCGTAAATCCAACAGCTCTGTACTGGCATGCAAACTCATCGCACGACAAAACACATTCACTTCCACATATTTTACAATCGGAATATATCATAAAATTCATGATATATTTAACAAGTTTGTGAATATTTTGAATAAATTTTTTTTTTAAAAAGATATAAATGTGATACATAGCCTACATGTGTGTCAGCTGCATGACGCGTCTCCAAGGAATTAAATAATGGTCGCCTTAAACTCGCGCTGATGAGGGCTCCGCACCCCCAGAATATAGATAAATTACAACATCCCATTAAATAACATCCCATGAGTCCTGATAAATGCAATTTCTACTTCTGAAGTGCTTCTTTTTATAAAGAACACTGATTTCTCACATAATGCAGTGAAGCAGCCCCTGTATAGAGTGAATTATCGATTTAAGAGCCATCGATATCAACCAATTCAGCACCGCCGCCATGGACAGCACCTGGTAACGTCGCACTTAAGAAGATATACCTTACGCAACCTCCTAAGGGATAGTTCAGGGAACATGCCAAATCTAATAATGTCACTGATTGAACCCACTCCCTATCACCCAATAAAATAATCACAAAGATGAGTGTTTTTGAAAGTATTGTATTTTGTTTTGGTGTAATAATTAACATTACATTTCTGAGTAGCCTATGACTCTCACTCTGCTTGTGAATGAGTGTAACTTGCACACAGCCGCTTCAAAACTGTTCACGAGCTTCTATGGGTTTGATTTTGGTTGTCATTTTTTGAAATAAAAATATGCAATAAAAATAAATAAATAAATAAATACAGTGTGTCTGTGTCTGTCGTAGACTGTAAAAAAGGGTGTCTGTTCACTGAATGCCCCTCCGATTCTCCTCTGTGGTCATATGGGAAAGTGAATATTTACAACATTAAAAATACAGTTACATTTACACCCTTCCAACAAAGAAATGGATCGACTTCTGTCAGCTTGTTGAACACATTTTATTTATTTGGACATTTTCTACCATGATGGCTGAAGCAGCAGCGCGTGACACTATTTTCACGGTAACCAGATCATTGTAAACAGAATTCTACAAAACTTAAGTGAAAACATCAAATTACCATTCAGTGGGATAAAATATCTTCTGTTCCCTGCAAACGACAGCATTAAGAATATGAATATTTAACCAAGTCAAAAACAAATAAGGTACACAGGTATCCATTTTCATTTCAGCATCAGCAGACACAAAACTATGGAAGTAAATTAATGCCAAATGTTTTTGAAATAAAAAGCTTGTTGAATTGCACTAATTAAAATAAAAAAAATGCATTACATTAACTGTGCTTGCATTTAGATGCATTGTATTTTTAAGGCTTGCATTTTTATGGGCTGAAATTCAACATGGTCGTATATTTAAAGCTGCTGTAGGTAACTTTTGTAAAAAAATATTTTTTTACATATTTGTTAAACCTGACATTATGTCCTGACAGTAGAATATGAGACAGATAATCTGTGAAAAAAAAAATCAAGCTCCTCTGGCTCCTCCCAGTGGTCCTATTGCCATTTGCAGAAATACACCGCTCCCAGTAAGAAACAACCAATCAGAGCCAGGAGGAGTGTCTTAGCAGTGTCAATCAATCAAGCTCGCGTGCGCGCTGATCTCACCCCTCTCATGCACAGCGCCAGCGCATACAGGCTTCAAGATTACCGGTGTGCCGCAGCTTTGCTTATGGCGAAATAAAACGATGTTATATGCAAAGGACCACCCTGAAATCTACAAGAAACCATGCCATACATAATTTGTCAGTCCTGTTTTGAAATTATCTTAGTTGTGTAGTTCTTAAAAAATTAAACAAATCAAGCAGGGATAGCTCCCTCCACCTCGGAAAAGCCGCTCCGATATTTACCCTCGTTTTATTTCGGGCTCTAATTCTTTCTTTTTGGCTTTTTTATCATCGTCATCTGTCTTTTTCCGTTTACCCGTCTTTATTTTATGAGCAGGTGCCACTCGAGGAATTGGCAGTTTGGATTGTTTTTCCGCCATAAGCAAAGCTGCGGCACACTGGTAATCTTGAAGCCTGTATGCGCTGGCGCTGTGCATGAGAGGGGTGAGATCAGCTTGATTGACACTGCTAAGACACTCCTCCTGGCTCTGATTGGTTGTTTCTTACCGGGAGCGGTGTATTTCTGCAAATGGCCATAGGACCACTGGGAGGAGCCAGAGGAGCTTGATTTTTTCACAGATTATCTGTCTCATATTCTACTGTAAGGACATAATGACAGGTTTAACAAATATGTAAAAAAAAAAATTTTTACAAAAGTTACCTACAGCAGCTTTAAGCTATGAATATTTTAATTCAAAACATTTCACACACATTTTCATTATTAAAAATTCAATAATTTATATTCAACTTTCAGATTTCACTACCAAAATATTCATTCTGTTTAAAAATACAACCTATAATATTTGACTAGCAATTTTCGGTCCATTTTATTTTGCTTTACATATTCGCTTCCAGAAATTCAGTGGTTCAAATTCAGCAGAAAATTCAACATTTCACATCCGGGAACTGCAGGAAAAGCAGTAGAGTGCCGATGCATGATCTCTTTCTGCTGTTAGAAGGCTTCACCAGCAGGTGCCGCTAGCAGCTGTTTATGAAGACCAGAGCAACGGCTAGTAAGTCACCATTCATTCATAAAAACGTATTTTGCAGAAATAGAGCAAGCGATAACTCAACTCAACTCAACTCAGTTTTATTTATATAGCACCAATCAAAACAACAATTGTTGACCAGGGTGCTGTACAGTATAACAAACTAACACAATGTACACCATAAATTACAGCGCAGAACAAACCAGACACAGCGCACATCAATGACAATTAAAAGCCAGAGAAAAAAGATGGGTTTTGAGTTTAGTTTTAAACTCATGTAGTGTAGAGGCAGTTCTAATAAAAACAGGTAAACTATTCCAGAGTTTTGGTGCAGCAACAGCAAAGGCTCGGTCTCCTCTTGACTTCAGTCTAGCCCGAGGAACGTTTAACTGTCTCTGGTTGGAAGACCTAAGAGACCTTCCAGGATTAGGAACAGATAGTAAATCGGTAATATATACCGGAGCTAGACCGTTCAAAGCTTTAAAAACCAGCAACAAAACTTTAAAATCAATTCTGTAACGAATTGGGAGATAATGTAACGATATCAGTACCGGGGTAATATGCTCCCATTTGCGCACACCAGTAAGGAGCCTAGCAGCAGCGTTTTGTGCCATTTGGAGACGGTTAAGAGATGCTTGGTTAATACCCATATAAAGGGAATTACAATAATCAAGACTTGTTGAAATAAAAGCATGAATGACCCTTTCAAAATCCTTAAAAGAAAGAAATGGTTTTACTTTAGCTAAGACTCTAAGATGGAAAAAAACTGGTTTTGACTACCGTATTAATCTGTTTGCCAAATTTTGGACTGTTATCAAAATACACACCCAAATTCTTCACTAGTGGTTTCACACATGAAGACAATTTACCAAAATTTAGACAAGGGGAGGTAGCAGCTTCAAAGACTATAATCTCTGTTTTGCTTTCATTGAGGTGAAGGAAATTTAAGGACATCCAGGCCTTAACATCTGCTAGACAAGCAACCAAAGTATCCCAACCCTGATGATCAGATCCCAGGGGTAGATAAATTTGGGTATCATCAGCGTAACAGTGGAAGGAGATACCATGTTTCTTAAAAAATTACCCCAGGGGAAGCATATACAAGGAAAATAAAATCGGTGCGAGAATGGAACCTTGGGGGACACCACACATAAGAGGAGCTGCATCCGAAGTAAATTCACCAATACCAACGGAGAAGCTTCTGTTATTAAAATAGGATTGAAACCATTTAAGGGCATTACCCTGAATGCCCACCCAGTGCTCCAAACGAGAGAGCAGAACAGAGTGGTCAGTAGTATCGAATGCCAAACTCAAGTCTAACAGCAATAACACAGCAGATTTGTCAGAGTCAAGAGTCAATAAAATGTCATTAAGAACTTTAACCAGTGCCGTTTCTGTGGAATGTTTTTTCTTAAAACCTGATTGAAGTGAATGTGTGAATGTGTGATGATTATCAGGGCCAGTATAAATTCAGAAAAGCTGATAAAGACACAAAAGCTGCATTTATGTTTAATTCAGTGTCTTTACGGTTACTTTCCCTGTGTAGGCTACATGTCAGCAGCAAACGAGATTATAGCGTTATTGCCCGATGCTGATGTACAGATCAAATGTTAAATCTGAGATAGTAATATATTTCTCTCTGTTGTTTAGTTTCCTTAACTTTTTATTGTGTTAAATATACGACCATGTTGAATTTCAGCCCATAAAAATGCAAGCCTTAAAAATACAATGCATCAAAATAAAAGCACAGTTAAAGGTGTAGTATGTAATAATTCTGTCTGCTAGAGGTCGCTAGAGGCCTATTCAAAACAAAAGGCATAGCTTGATGACGCCAAGTTTGAGAGCAGAATCTTGAGACGTGGTCTCCACCTCAACGGACGGTGCAAAATAATAGGGATTGGACTCGGGAACAAATCATGTTCATGGATGTGATTATTAAACCAATCAGATAAGAGAAAATCGAAAGTCAGCGAGAACCTCATTTGATTGGCTAGAAGAAGATAAACCCACCTTCCTCCTCATGCTTGCAAAACTTGGGTGAGTGAAAATCATGCTAAAACTGTAAGCACAGCTAAAAGAAAGATGGAACAGTACATATCGGGTTATTTCTGGAACTTTTTGCCCTATGTACACAATACATTTAGACATTTGCAGTAGTTTGTTTACTCAAACATACAGATACAGATCTACACAGTCAATCCATTTGCATTTTTTTAAACTGTTTGCGCTTGCAAATCACCGTTCGCTGGAGTGCAATGCTTTTAGCCGTATTTTGGCAAAGAAAACATGCCAAAAGTATAAGCACGACAAAAATCAGAAATCAGAAGAACACAGATCATATTTGTTTCACGTTAGCATGAAGATGCAGTTTCACAATACATGAATTACACTTACAAAAAAACAGTAAAATGCTGCAAATCAATTTTCTTACTTTTGAAACACGATTTACACCTTTACAAAACTTCTCTTGCACATTTTGCACATAATCTTGCGGGGCACAATCTATTTGTAAATGACAGCTTAAAACGTTTTTTGATCTAATGAAAAAAAAAATAAAAATGCAAGTAAATACAAGTAAATGCAAGTAAAATATTTAGCAATATAAATAAAATTATTAACTTTTTCATTTACAATTTTTTTTTTTTTTTAATAATTAAAAATACATTTTGAAGTTTGACAATTAGCACAGACAAAACACAGCTATACAGCATAGTTTAAAACAATGTGGGCAAACTGATGCATAAACGCATTCAGACATCAAGGTTATTATAGTTTTGCATTTTTCATTAGTTTTTATTTTTATTTCGTTTTGACTTTTTGTTTTCAAAAACAGTTTAGTTTTAATTAGTTTTTAAAGTGGGTTTGCTAGTTTAGTTTAGTTTTTATTTTTTGAAAATGCTTAGTTTTAGTTTAGTTTTTATTAGTTTTAGTGTTAGTTTTAGTCTTTTTTTGTAATTTGGGTTATTTGTCAGGGGCAAGATTCAAAAAGGTCAGAAAAAGTATTGTGTAATAATAACTCAACAAAAACATCATACAATTTTAGAAAATATTCATTCAAAAATAAAACCAGTACATAAAATGTACATATGGGCACAAATATGTAAACAGTCTCAACACTCCGCAGTTAGTGCAAAATGTGTAAGTGACGTGTGCCAGTAAAAAACCTAAAGAGCCAACAGACTAAAGAAGACATGCATGAACCGCATGTATTCAACCCATTTTTGAGCCACAACAAGACATTTCTGTCAGATTGTCAGGGAGCTCAATCTGAGAAAAGAACATGACAAATAACAAAAAAAAAAAAAAAAAAAAAAAAAACCTTTAAATGCAGCTTTTCAATTTTTTTAGTGTGTGTGTGACACCTTCAGAAAATTGCCAAAAAATCTACCAAAAATCTACACATCTTCTATTCACACCCTATACAAATACCACAGCTGTACAATTTTCACACCCTATAACAGTTACTAAATTTACAAAAGCCTACTCGTCTGGATTGAAGCAGCAAACATTCAGTGTAAAGGCCAATTCACACCGCACCGACAAACGCCAACAAACTCGTCTGTTGAAGTTTGTTGGATCGGTGTGATAACCCTGATACCCGGCGTTGGTCTGAGTCGGTTTTCACCAGACTGAACATGTTTAATCAGCGTTAGTTTGGTAGTCTGAGCATCCAACAAACGGCAACCAACTCTGACCTAATCTGACCTGACTACGAACCGTTGCCATGACGATGAGGCAAGTCCCCTGCAAAGACAGCTTGTTTGATCGCGCCCGCGCCTCACGCACACACAACAAAGCAGCGAAATGTGACATCGCAGCTTCGTTATAAAAAATAAAATACAGTTAAAAAAAATGAAAACATACAAAAGGTACAATAGTCCATACTGCAATCCTTGTTGCCATTCAGCAAGAGCACGTTAAGAGAGGTAACGTTAACCACCATGAGCAACGCAGGTTTACCTTCAGTGACACTAAAACTCTGTAAACTTGATTTTTTTTTCTCACAGTAATTTTCATTTTGGGTGAACTATGCAAACACATTTGGATTGAAGCAGCAAACATTCAGTGTAAGAGTAAACAAATTACATTATTTAATATTTGAATCACAGCTTATATAGTGTTTTGACATCGACAACCCAAGTGCATTTTACCTCAAACTTGCGACTAGTTAACTTGCTATAGTAGCAATCGCTTCTCGCGTCGACATTAACACGCTGACAAAGTTATATTCAGAATTAAAAAATATTTTTATACCACTTTTTAATGTGTGTTTGTGTAAAGGTGTTCACGAGATACCAACCTTTAGCGAACTTGCTTTCAAAGTCGAACACTCGTTCTCATGGAGACGCAGTGTGCACTGACGGGAGGGGCTCCTTATTGTCAGGGGCATGTGTGTGTGTGTGTGTGTGTGTGTGTGTGTGTGTGTGTGTGTGTGTGTGTGTGTGTGTGTGTGTGTGCGCGCGCGCGCGCGCGCGCGCGCGCGTGTATGTGATAGACGCAGGGAAAGGAAATGCAGCTGAATGTTATTTGCTCTATGAAAGACATTGATAAAGACGAAAACTAAGGACATTTAATCTTTAATTTTATTTTATTTTAGTTAGTTTTGCCAAACACACATTGCAGTTTTAGTTAGTTATCGTTTTTTTGTAATGCCTCGTTTTTATTTTATTTCAGTTAACGACAATGTTTTTTCCCACCTAGTTTTCGTTTTTTCGTTGTTTTCGGTTACGATTATAACCTTGTCAGACATTCATAAAAACAGAGACGAACACACTCCCTCCACACACAGCTCCCACATAATGGGACACGGTAGACGAGCCAGAATGCTTCACATTTATTTAAACAATAATTTCTTAACACTGAACATTGACTCTCTGTCTTAAAAATATTGCTAACGTCATATAACAGCGTAGTTCTAATAACGGGGCACATTGTGAACGTGCCCCATCTGCGCAACTGGGATTTAAACCCGGCTAGTGTCTTCTGCTAGTTAGATAAGCATTAAAGAACTATCTAAATAACAGATTGGAGATTTAAAAATAGCAGATTTGTCTCGTTTTAAATAAACACTAAAAACTGAGATGAAAAAATATCATCAATCAGAAATTTGCATTTGCTATGGCTAAATAAATGTTCAGCGATATCTTTCAAATATCTTCCAAAGATTTTTGAATATTGCCACTTTCTTCTCTCTCTAGTTTTGATATGGCAATTAGTAAATACAGTAAGTTTTGTCATGCTGGTGTCACAGAGTCACAACCATCACAGACACCAATCAGTCCATCATCACAAGATCCTCCCAATCGTTCACTCACCCCGGAATACTAATTCACAACACCTGCACCTCATCATCGCACTCCATAAAGGCTCACAGAACCTGCACTCCATTATCTGGTCTCGTCTACACACACGTACCGATTCCTGCTGCTCACCTGTGGACTTACCTGCTGCCATGTAACTGATCTTCAGTCAATCTTCTGTCGCCTGCTCCCAGCCCTTCGTGTGCCCGTACTGTTTGTCTGTGTTCACCTGCCATGAGATACTCTAGTTACTCGTCAGCTGAGTCATCCATTGATTCACTTGAACTGCTATACTTACCATTGCTGCTTCCTGATCCTGTTATATTCTCAACCTGTGAAATAAACTCTGTTTATATATTACTTACCTGTCTGTTGCCTTCTGTTCCGTGACAATAAGGAGTCAAAGAGTATGTATACAAAGTTCTAAATATGTATACAAAGTTTGTCATATATGGACTACTGTGTGGCGAAAAGAATGGCAGAGCAGATGCTTTGTCTCATCTTCATCAACCCGATCCTGAATCAGAATCTCCAGAGCCCATTCTCCCTCCAGCCATGATCGTCAGTCCTATCCAGTGGTCCACTGATGTTCAGATCACTCTAGCTACCCGCTACGAACCTGCGCCACCAGGAGGTCCTGAGGGGCTTCTCTATGTTCCATCAGCTCTTCGCCAGCCCCTCATAGACTTAACTCATTCCTCTCTGGGCTCTGGACACCCAGGTAGTAATCGTACCCTCTCGCTCTACGTCATCATTACTGGTGGCCCTCCATGACCCAGGATATCTCCCGATTTGTCAAGAGCTGCTCAGTCTGCGCCATAACCAACACCCCACAGAGACTCCCAGAAGGTAAGCTGGTTCCACTTCCTCTTCCACATCGACCGTGGTCCCATCTGGGCATAGATTTTATGACCGACCTCCCTTCTTCTGATCAAAACACATGCATGTTCATCATAGTGGATCGCTTTTCAAAGGCCTGTAAGCTCATTCCGCTGAGAGGGCTACCCACTGCCTTTGAGGCCTCTGAAGACACCATTTCCGTGTATGCTCGGCTACCAACCTCCTCTGTTCCCCTGGTCTGGTGAACCATCGGAGGTTCCAGCTATCAATCATTGGTTCCAACAGAGTGAGAGGTTGTGGGACTCAGCACATGTGTGTCTCCCAACAGGCAGTGGATCTCACCTTCATTTCACGTTTCTCTATTAAAACCTCACACTGAACCCTTGTCTTCTCCCCTCACAGGATCTGGTGGTGATGAGGTACCTCCTCCTCCGGCCCTGAGGATTGATTCTGGGTTGCTCGGGATGATGTTCTGGATCCATCTCTCCTCAACCAGTTCCACACTGATCATCCGAATCGCCTAGAGGTTGAGGTAGACCCCGTCATCGCACATTCCGGATGTCGGGAGCCGCTCGTGCAGGAAGGGGTACTGTCACGGAGTCGCAACCATCACAGACACCAATTAGTCCATCATTACAAGATCCGCCCACTCATTCACTCTCCCTGGAATACTAATTCACCACACCTGCACCTCATCATCGCACTCCATAAAGGCTCACAGAACCTGCTTCTCCCAGCCCTTCATGTGCGTGTTTGTCTGTGTTCACCTGCCAAGAGATACTTTAGTTACTCGTCAGCTAAGTTGATTCACTAGAACTGTTATACTTACCATTGCTGCTTCCTGATCCTGTTATATTCTCAACCTGTGAAATAAACTCCGTTATTACTTACCTGTCTGCTGCCTTCTATTCCGTGACAGCTGGCATATGTGGAATCTTTTAAACTGTGTGTTACTGTTACGTTTGCTGGTGTAGAGATGAGGCAGATACGGATTTCCACAATACATTCAATACTTTAATATAAACGAAGGCAGAGAACACCATACAAAACACTAACACAAACAGAGAACGGACGAGGAGTGAAGGGAGTGAGTGCAATATATGGGGAGTGCTGACAATAGAGTCCAGGTGCAGGTGATGAGTGCTGATGAGGAGCTGACGAGGGAAGTGAGTGCAGGAGTGGAAACAGGAGGATACTGGGAAATGGAGTCCAGGGGAACAAGGGATCTGTAACAGTACCTCCCCCTCCCGGTAGGCGCGTCCTCGCGCCGTAGATGCAACAACCGGGAGGGGGGCGGGCGCCCTGGAGACCTCAAACCGGAGCAGGGGGATGAGTAGACTGGAGTGGAGGTCTCCAGGGCGGGCTCCAAAGCCATGGCGGGTCAGGAGCCGAAGGCGACCATGGCGGGTCAGGAGCCGAGGGCGGCCATGGCGGGTCAGGTGCGGCGGGCAGCCATGGCGGGTCAGGTGCAGCGGGCAGACATGCAGCAGGCAGACATGGCGGGTCAGGTGCAGCGGGCAGACATGGCGGGTCAGGTGCAGCGGGCAGACATGGCGGGTCAGGTGCAGCGGGCAGACATGGCGGGTCAGGAGCCGAAGGCGGCCATGGTGGGTCAGGAGCTGAAGTCCTCACGCCGTCAAGCCCAGTCGGTGCAGAAGGACCGGCGGGAGATGGCGGAACCAAAGGCTCTGCCGACCGAAGCGCAGCCGGGACTCCAGAAGGCCGCAGTGGAAGCAGTAGGACAGCCAACAAAAAGAACACCGGGGGGAGTGAGGAAGCCAACTGAAACTGAGGGACGGAGTGACGGAGCGGAGACGGAGGAGTGTAGTCCAGAGGGAAGGGCAGGCTGACGAGTGCACAAGGTGTGAGCGGAGGCAGGATGGATACTGGTGACGCTGGTGGACTGATAGGTAACGGTGGAGCAGAGGGAGGTTGGAGCCGGGGTGTAGGTAATCGCCCAGAGGTCCGAGGTGGAGATCTGGGCGAGGGGGCTTGAGGTGGAGGTTCCGTGTAAACATAAATGGATGGAGGTGGGAGAGGGAGGCAGGGAGGGAAAACAGTCTTAGAGCTGGCGGGTTCAGAAACACAGTTCATAGGGGCAGTAAGCTCGGCGGCGGCTGAGACTGGCGCTGCTTGCTCGGCGGCGGAGACTGGCGCTGCTTGCTCGGCGGCGGAGACTGGCGCTGCTTGCTCGGCGGCGGAGACTGGCGCTGCTTGCTCGGCGGCGGAGACTGGCGCGGCTTGCTCGGCGGCGGAGACTGGAGCGGCTTGCTCGGCGGAGACTGGAGCGCTTGGCTCGGCCGAGACTGGAGAGCTTGGCTCGGTCCAAAAGTCTATAAGCCAGGCCATCTCACTTGGTGGCTCGCACAGGGTTGGAGCTGCAGGCTCGGAAAGGGCTGGAGCGGGCTCTGGAGATACTGGAGCGGGCTCTGGAGATACTGGAGCGGGCTCTGGAGATACTGGAGCGGGCTCTGGAGATACTGGAGCGGGCTCTGGAGACACTGGCCCGCAGGAGACTGGAGAGACTGGAGCCGCTTTCTTCCTCCTCCTCCGCTTACTGGGCCCAGTAGAGGAATGTGGGTTCAGCATGGGGCAGGCAGGGAGTTCGCTGGAAGGGTATGCGGAGGAAGCCGGAGGTTGACTGACTGGCCCGGCCAACCGTGTTTCTGGATGGACTGGACGACAACACTTATCCTGAACCCTATCCACGTAGAATTTGGAGCCATTTAACCACAAAATTAAATTAATAGTTTCGCTTAAGGAGAAACAAAAAACAGGTTCATCAAAACGGATAGTGTCGTCATCCAATCCATCCAAAAACAGGGAGATCAAAACTGCTTCAGGCCAGTCAGACAAATAAGCGAGCTCAACGAACTCCTCCACATACCTCTCCAGCGAACGACCTACCTGCAGAAGCCCGATAAGGTGATCGCTGGCTGTCAGGGTGAGAGGCGTTGGAGGAGCTGGATCCAGGGAGCCGGTGAAAGTCTCCATTTTCTTTTCCTGTGGAAAATCCGGTCGTCTTGGGTCCGTTCTTCTGTTACGTTTGCTGGTGTAGAGATGAGGCAGATACGGATTTCCACAATACATTCAATACTTTAATATAAACGAAGGCAGAGAACACCATACAAAACACTAACACAAACAGAGAACGGACGAGGAGTGAAGGGAGTGAGTGCAATATATGGGGAGTGCTGACAATAGAGTCCAGGTGCAGGTGATGAGTGCTGATGAGGAGCTGACGAGGGAAGTGAGTGCAGGAGTGGAAACAGGAGGATACTGGGAAATGGAGTCCAGGGGAACAAGGGATCTGTAACAGTTACAACTAGCCTCACGTTAGTTTGTGTCCCAAACTCCCCTACACTTCCACAAATCTTACCCTGCACATGCGAGTCTTTATGGCATATTACCTTCATAGATTCATACCTCCCCCTTGGAATGCCTTTGAAGCTTGAAGGGAGATTCGAAACTGATAATGGCCTTTGAGCGCACATTATCTGAGCACCAGGTCTGTGATTTAGTGTAAAAAAAAAAAAAGAGAAAGAGGGAAGGTTTACAAAACCTAAAACACGATCAAGCATCTTGGCTGTCTTTCTATCTTGATTCGTCTTGATCTCAGTGCCGCATTCGACACTGTTGATCATTCAATTTTACTTACTCGGTTAGAGTCTGTCTTTGGTGTTTCTGGGACTGCACTAAGCTGGTTTGAGTCTTATCTCTCAGATCGAAAGCAGTTCATTACTATGGGTGGTTGCAAGTCTGATATTGGTGTTGTGAAATCTGGTGTTCCTCAAGGATCAATTTTGAGCCCTTTTTAGCATTTACATTTATCCATTGGGTCAACTTTTAAGATCACTTGATCTCAACTTTCACTTTTATGCAGATGACACTCAGGTTTATGTACATTCAAAACCTGATGCTAATGTGGCTGTGTCTTTTCTCTCTCAATGTATTTCTACGATAAAAAAAATGGATGTCTGGAAATTTCTTGTGTCTGAACAGTGACAAGACGGAGGTAATGCTCATTGGTTCACCCTAACAGATACGTAAGGCTGGGTCTTTAACTTTAAAGGGTTAGTTCACCCAGAAATGAAAATTGTGTCATTTATTACTTACCCTCATGCCGTTCCACACCCATAAGACCTTTGTTCATCTTCGGAACACAAATTAAGATATTTTAGTTAAAATCCGATGGCTCCGTGAGGCCTTCATAGGGAGCAATGACACTTCCTCTCTCAAGATCCATGAAGGTACTAAAAACACATCTAAATCAGTTCATGTGAGTACAGTGGTTCAATATTAATATTATAAAGCGTCGAGAATATTTTTGGTGCACCCAAAAAACTAAATAACGACTTATTTAGTGATGGCCGATTTCAAAACACTTGCTTCATGAAGCATCGGAGCACAAATGAATCAGTGTAACGAATCTGCTGTTCGGAGCGCCAAAGTCACATGATTTCAGCCGTTGGCAGTTTGACACGTGATCCGAATCATGATTCGATACACTGATTCATTTGTGCTCCGATGCTTCATGAAGCAGTGTGGATACTGGATACTGTGTTTTCAATTCATACTTGCAGCCGGAGGGCGCTCTGTGCACATTTAGTCCACAAATGCCTCCTAAAAGAAGAACAACCATGTGACTCTTCAGGAACTAACAGAGGCTTCCAGAGATTGTTATAATATGGAGATAAACACTTTTCAAGACAATAAATACATGATTGAGACGATGTATACATGTATTACCTCAGAATTTGCGTCTGAATAGCGCTGGCTCTGTGGGCGTGGCCGCATTAGCGGATAATGAGCTGAATCACAGACTTCTGACATGGCTCTTTTTCATACAGATTACATGAACACAGAATTTTTGTTTTTGATTTGACTTACACGATTTAAAACCTGACATTTCAACGTTTCTTTAGACATAAGTCTAATTTTTTGTGATTATTAAGTTACAGTTCATTTTCTGAGAACTACCAGATTGGACTTCGTTCACGCATCATGTTAGTTCATGCATCATGTTAGTTTTCTTTATTTTACAAAAAGCACAACATTTTGTTTTTACTCTGAGTGTACACAAATAAAAGAAGATATTCCACAGATTAAAATGGTGTATAACTCTTAATTGCATGTGCAATACTGACAGAGTATTTTTAGTCTCTTTCACACTGGTAAAGAAAAAAACCGAGGTGGTATCATGACCGCTGACCCGAGGGAGTTAACATTTGTTCCCCATGTTCAGAACACTGTAAAGACATCATTCTTTCATCTAAAAACATTGCCAAATTGCGTCCTATGCTGTCACTCCCGGTGGCTGAAAAGCTGATCAATATCTTTGTGTTTTCTCGCATTGATTATTGTAATGCTTTGCTGGTAGGGGTCTCAAATGCTACCCTAAATAAATTACAGCTGGTTCAAAATTCAGCTGCCCAAATCCTGTCTGGTACCAGGACAAGGGATCACATCACTCCAGTCTTGGAATCTTTACATTGGCTCCCTGTCAGATTTCGGATGGATTTTAAAGTTCTCATGCTTACCTACAAAGCTTTGAGTGGTTTGGCTCCTCACTATCTTACTGAGCTTTTAGCCCCCTACACACCTGTGTGTGCTCTCCGCTCTTCGTAAAATGGCCTTTTAATCGTCCCACATACCCGTTTAAAATCTATAGGTGATAGGGCATTTTCTTCAGTCGCTCCAAGACTTTGGAATTCCTTGTCTGCTCGAATTAGGCAAGCAGAATCCCTTCGTGTTTTTAAATCCTCCCTTAAAGCTTATTTCTTTAGGGTATTAAAATGATTATATATATATATATATATATATATATATATATATTTTTTTTTTTTTTATTTACTTTTTTGATAGTATGTTCTTATTTTGTGTGTGTTTTTATTTATATCTCACTTATTTTAAAGTATTGTTTGTATAATTGTAGGCTTCCTTTTTTTATTCTGTGAAGCTCTTTGAGATGCTACTTTTAAAGGCGCTATAGAAAATAAAGTTCATTATTATTAGGGGCCAAGCACCGAAGGTGTGTAGGCACCTATTGTAATCATTAGATTTATTTTTATTTTTGATTCTTCTTCTTCCGCTCGAGTCTATGGCAGCCCATAGTACCGTATGGTAAAAAGTTGTGAAATTTGGCACACAGTTAAGGTGATCATACACGGGGCAACTTTTTGAGCAATGTTGCCGGGCAATGTAGCCGAGCAACGTTGCTTGGGCACTTTCCCATTGAGAATGAGCAACAAATTTATATCTGGATACGTTAGATCGGTTGTGGGCAATTTTTTGAGATCCTCCAATCAGAATGTTAGCAGCCGATCACGTATCCGGTTCGGAGATTTCGGAAAAAAATCAAACAAGATGGCGGCCTCTCAGCGGCAGTGGAGCGGAGAAAAAGAGTGTGAACTTATATCTTTTTACACTAGTAAGTTGTCATGCGTCAGCCCAAAACAGGGAATTTACCTCATATATTGTTTAAAATACCAACAACTGTCCAGAGTAATGCATGTAAGCTGTAATTAAGCCACTGAATGTTTTCAGTTAAATACTAAAAAGACGGAGCTAATATAACGTCTATAGTAGTGTAGGCTGTAGGGCGTATGGCACATGAATGTAGCTTTTGATGCAATCGACGCGGGTTTGAATCCGCCTTTTGCTGAACTAGCTCTTCTCCCTTTTTCTATCACAAATCAGATCGGAAAGGCATTTATTTTTAATAAAAATTAAGAAAATATTTGAAAAGTTGAAATAAAGTGCCTATAATAAGGTATTTATTGGGTTGGCAATAGATTTGCTCCTTGTAGCGAAAATTAACTCAAAGGGGAAATATTAATAATTATTCATAACTCATTATGATTATTAATTATGATTAATTATGAATATGCAAATCCGTTAATCAGATTAACTGGACGTAGCTACATTAAAATTAACATTACAATCAGTTAACCTGTTCGTCCAGTGAACGCTCAGTGTTGATTGTTTATTAATTCTAAGAAATGTCAATTTCCAAGTTATGGAAAAATAATATTTCTTATTGTACTGTACTACTCAGAGCACGTAGTCCGGATCTATCACTTAAGAGGCAATTCATTAGCAGACGGAGTCAGAACCAAACGTGTATTGTGCACAATCTTTATTAACTAACTCACAAACACATAACTAAACTAACAAACACATAACATAACATACATAAAGGGTCACACACACACACACACACACATACGCAAGTCAGAATGAGTAATGATAGAGTTGAACCGGAAGAGATGCTGTTACTAGAGCTACATGAAATGTCAAAGGCAATCTGGAAAGGACTCATCAGTTTCTTTTAGCAATAGCAAAGGTAAGTCTTTACAAATCAATACTAAATCGCTGTTTAGCATTAAAATGTACGATACTTGCAAGATGCCTTTAGGCTGAGGAGTGTCGGATCTGCAGGTTGAGGATAACTCTTGACGTTATCGTCTGAAGTTGTTGCCAGTCTGTTGGGTGATAAGCACATGGCTGGGTGTTGTAGGCCAGGGGCCTACCAGCCTTGCGGCCGGGCCTAGAGAGGCCGGCCGCAAGGAGATTTGTTCGGTCCAGAAGCAAGGAAGAAGAGAGAGGAGTGTCACTGTTCACTGGGTTTTAACCTCTGGTCAAAGTCACACCTCTCAGTTGTTGACCGGACCAATGAAGATGTTGTAATTCTGGGTGGCAACACCCCTCCTGTCAGGGCTTTTACAACCCAGAAAGATTAACAGGCTGAGTTCTTGAATCAGATCTATTAAAGATTCTTGTAATACTGATGTGTTGCACAGGTATGGACATACCGCATACACAAGCATTTAAATCTTCCCGCTACGAACGTATAGACACTAAACATGGCATGATTGAAGTTACCGTGCAGGTCATAACATTTAACAATCATCAAACATGTAAATACAATGAGTACAATACAACATCAGTAATAATGGATACCATTTCCTGAGAAGGATTCATTTATAGCACAGTCTGTCTATACATTAATGCCATAGAGTCTGTGTTCTGTGTGGAAAATGCAGGGAAGATGCAGATTTTCTGTGTCTCTACTCTGTTCTCCATGCGGCAACCACATTCCTCAGCGCAATAAACTTGTAACTTAAAACCTTACCGGGGGATGGGGACAGACTCCAGAGTGAGCTTAAAACTATTGGTTAACTAACCAATAATTGTGTCTGATTTGCCTCAGTCATTACATCCTCTCTGATTAGTTGCTGCCAATTGTTTGTTGCCCTAATTAGTTGTCCTGTGTCTCATCAGGTTGCCTGTTGAAGGCAACATTGCCCAGCAATATTGCTGAAAAAGTTGCCACGTGTATCATCACCTTTAGAGGACAGTCTGAACTGTGTACATAGCAAATTTGGAGTCTCTAACTCAATCCCTCTAGCGCCACCAGCTGTCCAAAGTTGCACTCATGTTTATGTTAATAACTTTTGAACCGTAAGGGTTAGAAACAAAATTTTTCCTCTGATTCCTTGGGTCATGATGAATCGAATGCACCTATGACGTCATGACAATTTTCCGTCATGAAAATTTTTCCGCCATTTAGAATTTTCTGAAAAATGTACTTTTTCGAACTCCTCCTAGGCCGTTACTCCGATTTTCACGAAAATTGGACTAGACCATGCCAACAAAAAGTTATGGAATTCAAGTTGATTCCTGAAACCGTTTTTGAAAAACACGCGAACTAATTGTACGTAGTGCTTGCAAAAATAGACGTAAGGCAGTATCTGCACAACGCTTTATTGTATTCAGTCTAAACTTGGTACATGTCATCACAAGCATGACCTGAGGCAACATGCAGCGTTTCGGCACAGCGCCACCTACTGGTGCGGAGATATGAAAAATGGCTCTTTTTGCTTATAACTTCTGATGGGTTTGTCCAAAAATTATAAATTTGGTCTCGTTGGATTCGGGGCATCATGCCGAATCGAATATTATCCAATTTTTCCCATATCGGCCATTTTGAATTTTGTGCTAAAATGCTGTAATTTACGAAGGCATTAGCGTATCATTACGAAACTCGGTATGCGTCTTTGGCACCATGCCGTGACCATACTCAAAGTTTTGCCGCAGCGCCACCTTGTGGTTAAAAGTTATAACAGAATTTACAAAAATGCTAATAACTATATTAACCGATCGTAATGGAACTGGTCTCAGTAGATTCCTTGGGTCATTCTGAGAACATATATATCAAATTTGCCATAGTCGGCTTAACCTTCCTGTCCGCCATATTGTTTTTCTTTAAAAACTTTTTCGAACTCCTCCTAGACCGTTGATCCGATTTTCACCAAAACGTACTCGGTTACAGATACGGGAACGAGTACTGCGTATGGGGAAAAGCTCCTTTTTCCTCCTCGCTGAAGCCTTTTTCAATAGCGCAGTGTAACTGCACGTCTATTGGCTCAAAGGAATGAAAGTCTTTGAACCAATGACAGCGCGGCATAGTCGCGCAAGCCTATGGCGAAACAGCGCGCCAACAAGCCCGCCAAAACGGGCGTGGCTTATGGCTATATAAGCCGGTGTTTCGCCATGGGATTCAGTTAAAACTCGACTGAAGCGACGACACTGAGCCGCAGTGTCAAGGCACGGCATAAAACGCAGTACTCGTTCCCGTATCTCAGGGAGCCGAGGTTACGTACGTAACCGAGTACGTTCCCTTTCGATACTCTCACTCATACTGCGTATGGGGAACGAATACAATCACGCCGTGCCACGACAGGGAACGACAAAAACATATCATGGGCGCGAGGGGGCCCAGAGGATACGTGAGGGGCCAAGGCCGTCGAACCCTAGGTACACAGGAGCAGGGAGACCCCTGAGGAGGCGTGACGACGGGGCTCGAAGAGGCCGTCGTATCACACTGAGAGGACCCGAGCATGTAAGGTCGGGATCTCCAAGTTGTAAAACCTGAGAAAAGTGGACGGCGAGGACCAGCCGGCCGTGTCACAGATGTCTTTGAGAGAAACGCCACTAGACCACGCCCAGGATGAGGCCATGCCTCTAGTAGAATGGGCTCTTACTCTTATGGGGCAGTCCAGGCCCATAGAGGAGTAGCATAGAGCAATCGCGTTGACTATCCAACGCGAGAGGCGTTGCTTTGAGACAGGAGACCCCTTGGTGCGGCCTCCAAAGCAGACGAAGAGCTGGTCCGATTGCCTGAACGGCTCGGACCGCTCAAAATAGACCCTCAATGCCCTGACTGGGCAGAGCAATTGCACCTCTCGCTCATCCAAAGAAGGAGGTAGCACCGAGAGGGAAATGATCTGTGCTCTGAACGGGGTCGAGAGCACCTTGGGGATATAGCCATGTCTGGGTTTCAGAATGACCTTAGAGTCATTGGGCCCGAACTCAAGGCATGCAGTGCTCACAGAGAGGGCCTGCTGGTCGCCGACACGCTTAACCGATGCCAGTGCGAGTAGCAGAGCGGTTTTGAGCGTTAAGGGCCGGAGATCAGCTGACCACAGCGGCTCAAAGGGCGGACCCTTGAGGGCTGCAAGGACAGTGGAGAGGTCCCAAGA
The DNA here is from genome assembly GCF_018812025.1 of Megalobrama amblycephala. Lineage (NCBI taxonomy): Eukaryota > Metazoa > Chordata > Actinopteri > Cypriniformes > Xenocyprididae > Megalobrama > Megalobrama amblycephala. The sequence continues at coordinate 4,486,102 of NC_063047.1, forward strand.
GGGAACGGTAAGTGGTCTAGGGGGGTTAAGACGCCTAGCACCTCTTAGGAAACGGACAATGAAGCCGTTTCTGCCCACCGTCTGGTCAGCGATAGGGGCGTGAAACGCTCCAATGGCTGCAACGTAGACCTTGAGCGTGGAAGGGGTGAGACCTCTGTCCAGCCGTTCTTGGAGGAAAGACAGTATCTGAGATATGTCACTCTCCACAGGGTCAACGCTGCGCGTTGAGCACCAGTCAACGAAGACCGACCATTTCTGAGCATAGAAACGCCTGGTAGACGGAGCTCTAGCTTGAGAAATGGTGTGCAGAATGTTCCCGGGGAGACCTATCGGCTCCCATCGAGGGACCACAGGTGCAGAGCCCATAGCTCGGGCTGGGGGTGCCAGATCGTCCTGTTTGCCTGAGAGAGGAGGTCTCGTCTCAGGGGGATTGGCCATAGGGCTCTCGTGGAGAGCCTGAACAGCTCCGAGGACCAGATTTGGGTCCTCCAGAGTGGGGCCACCAGGAGAACTCTGTGTCTGTCTTCCCTGATCCGTCTGATGATGCAAGGAATCATCGCGATCGGGGGAAAGGCATACAGGAGGAGCCTGGGCCAGTCGTGGGCCAGCGCATCCATTTCCTTTGAAAAGAAGGTTGGGCAGTGAGAGCTGTCTTCTGAGGCAAAGAGGTCTACCTCTGCCTTCCCGAAGATCTCCCATATCTTTTGTACCGTCTGGGGATGGAGCATCCACTCGTCCGAGGGGACATTGCTCCGTGACAGCATGTCTGCCCCTAGGTTTGATTTCCCAGGTATGTGCGTCGCTCTGAGCGACCGTAGCCTGGGCGCTGCCCATTCGAGGAGGCGCTTTGTCAGGGCACAAAGGCGGCTGGACGACAGGCCTCCCTGGTGGTTTATATATGACACGACCGTCATGCTGTCCGATTGGACCAGGACGTGGTGTCCTTTCAGGAACTTCTGGAACACGGCCAGGGCGCGTTCTACTGCCAGCATGTCGAGGCAGTTGATGTGCAGATGGCTCTGCTCGTGGGTCCACGAGCCGAAGGCCGGTCTGCCCTCGAAAATGGCTCCCCAACCCGTGTTGGAGGCGTCCGTCGAGAGCACCTTCCTTCTTGACACCGCCTGAAGGGGAACTCCACGCTTGAACCAGCTGGGGTCTGTCCAAGGTCTCAGAGCTGTGACGCAGGCCTGATTGACCCTGACTAAGAAGCGGCCATGCCGCCAAGCAAGCAGTGGAACCCTGAGTTTCAGCCAGTATTGCAGAGGCCGCATTCGGAGGAGGCCGAGCTGCAGTACCGGGGAGGCGGAAGCCATCAGTCCCAGCATCCTTTGGAAGGACTTCAGAGGGTAACGGACATTGTTCCTGATTGATGCCGAGAGCTTCTGAATCGTCAGAGTGCGCTCTGGAGAGACTACAGCCCTCATATGGACTGAGTCAAAGACTGCACCCAGGAACATGATACGTTGGCTGGGGAGCAGCGAGCTCTTGGCAAAATTGACCCTGAGTCCCAGGCACTGAAGGTGGCTGAGGAGCACGGATCTGTGGTGTTCTAGCTCGGTACGAGACTGGGCCAGTATGAGCCAGTCGTCAAGGTAATTCAAAACTCGGATTCCCATCTCCCTCAGAGGGAGAAGCGCTGAGTCCATGCACTTGGTAAACGTGCGGGGAGCTAGAGACAGCCCGAAGGGCAGGACCTTGTATTGATAGGCCACACCCTCGAAGGCGAATCTCAAGAATCGCCTGTGGTGGGGGGCTATCTGGATGTGAAAGTATGCATCTTTCAGGTCCAGTGAGAAGAACCAGTCCTTGGGGCGGATCTGCGCAAGGATCTGCTTCAACGTTAGCATTCTGAACTTCCGTCTCATGAGGGAGAGGTTCAGAAGCCTGAGATCTATGATGGGTCTGAGACCGCCATCTTTCTTGGGGACAACAAAGTAGCGGCTGTAGAAGCCCGACTCGCTCTCTGCTGGGGGAACAATTTCTATGGCTCCCTTCTGTAACAGAGACGTCACTTCTGGATATGGGACATGCGCGTCGTCCGCTTTGACTGAAGTGGTGACCACACCGCTGAAGCGCGGGGGCCTTCGGGCGAACTGCAGGGAGTAGCCGCGGGATATGGTCCCGATGACCCACTGTGACACTCCGGGGATGGCTTGCCAGACCTCGACCCGTGTGACCAGGGGCTGAATAGCGTCCGGTGACAGACCGCTGTGCAGGGGTCTTTGCATCGTCGTTACAGGATGAGGAAATTTGCTCTCTTTTTGGGAATTTAAAAATATTGGGTTCGCCATTAAAACGGCGGTTTGTGTGGGCGCAACCTCTGTGGGCCCAGGGCACGTAACCCGAAGATTCCCAACACCCGGAACTAAGCAAGGTGGCGGGGAATGCATGCGAGAGAGCTTTTGGGGTGGTCCGGCCGTGGCGAGACCTGACCCCATCCTCTTTCTTCCTACTTGATCAGGAAGACGCCGGAGGCGTCGGGTCCAGCACTATCCTAGGCCGGGGACCCTGGTGTCTCGGGAGCGTGGAGCGCTTTGCAGGGCGGGCTCGCTGGCGCTGCTCCTTAGTTGGCGCTGCTTGAGATGCGGAAGGGGCGGGTTTGCTCTGGAGCTGGGTCGGCGCAGGTTTGGACCGACTTGCAGCGGATGAAGAGCTGGAGCGCTTTGGCAAGAAATGTCGCATTGCTTGGGACGATTTCTGCGCAGCGGAGAAGCGCTCGGTGAACCCTTCCACAGCTGGCCCGAAGAGACCTGAGGGTGAGACAGGGGCGTCCAAGAAGGTTTAACGATGTAGCGGTTCGTACAGTTATTAATCAATTTATGGGTAGATATATGAATATGATAAATCATAAATCTTTATGAGTTATGATGATGTATATACCGACCCAAAGGGGGAATTAAACATATATTGTGAATCAATTACAACAAATTATAATTGCTCATCCAGCAAACCGTTGCTTCTCATAGAATATTATGAACGGAGTTATTCTCTGGCCATGAGAATAACTTGCTATTATAGCATCAAAGCATAAAACGATCGAAAAACGTTAAAGTGACTTGGTCTTCAGTTGAAAGAACAAACAGAACAATCGAGCATGAATAATGTGTTTAATATATGCAAACTAAGACTAGCTACAGAGGTTATACGTCTAAATATATACAGAAGGTATACACGTATATATACACGAGTGAAAATGAAGAAAAGAAAGGAAAAGAAAGATGATCAAAGAATGGCAAATTACACAGTTAAACCCTTTTGAGAGAGCCAGCACAGAAATCAAAATTTCAGATAAATTATAATACTTGCTTATTGGTTCAAGTCCGTGTGTAGCAGTTTCAATGCGCCTGGCTGGGTTGGTCCTTTCCGAGAGGGTTTCTCCGGCGGGGTTTTCAAACGAGGTTTAAACTTAAGTAACTTAACCGAAGAGAGAGAGAGAGAGAGAGTCCAAAGAAGTGGTGGTCCCGAAAAGAGAAGCGCGAAGGAGGCGCGTGGTCACCGGAGACGTCCGGGAGAGACGTGCGTGAATGATTCAGGGCCGTCGGGAGAACACACAGCAGAATCCTGGTGTTCCATTTTTATGATAGATAAGCCGACACACCTCCTTGAGGTGGAATAGCCAATGACATTGCTGCAAAGTTGGCGGGCAAGTTATTTCTTTGTCTTGTCTCCAAGCTGAATTTGCATACCTAATGACTATCAGATCGGATTTCGAGATGGAGTGCTTTCTTCACAATATCATTAAACACATAGAAAAATGCATTTGTCAACTATGTGACCTATCTCAGTGAATAGCTCGAGTCTGGAGCTTTACAGAGAGATCAAACTCGATAGATCAGAAAGGCATAGAAAAGAAGTTATGGTTTAGAGACAAAATTCCATCATTAAAATGCACACTAGCACAAATACACTCATTTAAACACTAGGAAACATGCATACACTCGAACTACAAGATGGATATATTTTGGCATAGTTGTATTTTACATCTACAGTCAATAATGTATGTTTGTGGGTTTTTGTATGTGTCTGTGTGTGTGTGTGTTGGGTGTTGGAATGTGGATCTGGCCCGTAGTCCACATGAGGGGCCCCTTTGATGTCCTAAGAGCAAGGAAACTGGGCCTCCTGTTTTACCTCGGAGGGTAACAAAGGTGTCAAGTGGGCTCATCTTTGGCAGACCGGTCGGAGGCGAGATGAGGTTTTACAACCCAGTCCAGCATGCTAAAAGCGTTCTGAACATTCCAAAGTTTATTGATTATCCTGATACGTGTGCATATGCTACAAAGGCCATCTTGTCTGCTTCCTTAATCTCTGTGAGGTTGAGCCAGAGATGGCGCTCCAACACAACCAAGTTGGCCATGGACCTTCCTATGGCTTGGGCCGTGGTCTTCGTGGCGCGCAGAGCCAGGTCAGTGGCGCTGCGTAGGTCACTGAAGGCCCGCGCGTCGATTCCAGACTCGTCCAGGGTACGGAGGAGTTTGGCCTGGAAGACTTGAAGGATGGCCATTGTGTGGAGCGCTGATGCAGCTTGTCCTGCTGAGGAGTACGCTCGGCCGGCAATGGCGGAGGTCGTACGGCAGGGCTTGGAGGGAAGGGCCCTCTTGCTTTTCCAGCCACGGCCGCGGGCGGCATCTGCTCGTAGCCCTTCTCACGTGAGCCGTCAACCGGCCCCGGCCCCCGGCAGATACCACTCGTCCAGCCTACTGCGAGTCGGCTCTTCAGGTGCAGCCCATTCTAGGTCGAGCTCCTCAACGGCCTTGGAGAGGATGCGGAGTAATTCGGCATCCGTTCCTGGCCTGGAGTCAATGGGCTCTAGTGACGGCAGGGGGGCGGGCTCCTCCTCGCCGACCCACTCCTCCGGTTCAGATGCTGTAAGCGACATGGAGTCGTCGAGCTGCTCATCCTCCGAGCCGCCGAAGGAGACGAGGGACGCTGAGGGACGCTGCTCCGGGCGTGCGAAGAGGACGGGGGACGGCTCTCTCGCGGGAGAGGGAGAGGTAGGCGGGCGCTGGGCCGGCGTAAGCTCCCCCAACTCCGGGCGCTGAGCTCCTCTGCCTCGCTGTCTCTTCCTGGCCGGCTCGCGGGAGGAAGAAGACGGGAAGGCGGGGGAGGCGGAGCCGCTTTCAGTGAAGAAAGCGATCCGAGCGCGGAGAGAAGCGAGATTCATGCACTCGCAGTGCGGGCATGAAGTCTCGGTGAGCGCGGCTTCTGCATGGCGCTTGCCCAGACATCCGACGCACTCACCATGGCCATCGTCGTCCTGCAGAGGGGCTCTGCAGGTGCCACAAGCGTGGCGCGGAATTTAAAACAACGCCGACGCCGTTAAAACGGCGCTTGGGTGGGCTCTTTTAGAGCGGTATAGACCGCGGAAGAAGCTTTTTAGCAGCGGCGGTAGAACCGCTTGAAGGCGCTTTAAAAGCTCGCCGGATGGCAGCATGAGACTCGCTGAGAGTGAAACCGGAAGCTCACGGCGGGCGGTCAAGAGCGGCACTCTGGGCGGCAGTCTGCAGCGGCGCCGGCGGGAGCAGGCGACGCACTTTCGCCATAGGCTCGCGCGACTACGCCGCGCCGTCATTGGTTCAAAGAGTTTCATTCCTTTGAGCCAATAGATGTGCAGTTACACTGCGCTATTGAAAAAGGCTTCAGCGAGGAGGAAAAAGGAGCTTTTCCCCATATGCAGTATGAGTGAGAGTATCGAAAGGGAACTGAACCGTATCATCTTCAGACCATGCTGACAAAAAGTTATGGATTTCAAGTCGGTACGTCAAACAGTTTTCGTATGCCGGAGCAACAAATTTGAGGCATGATGCAAAAACGACTCTTGAAGCTTTATCTCTGCAATGCTTTAACATATTGACACCAAACTTTGCAATCGTCATTGTCACCTCACTCTGACCATAACACATTAATTTGGTCACAGCGCCATCTATTGGTCGAAAGTAATAAACCAGTAAATACTCATTTTTTTTTATCATTTTTTAGCTCACAGCCATGTTGGCTGGCTTATTGTGCCGTTTTTGTGCTTGGCCCCGTAATTGCTGCTTGCAGCTATATTTATTATTATTATTGACTGCATCCAAACACTACATACATTAAATTGTCTGAAGCACTTATGTCTCTTCTATTTGTATTTTTAATAACGTGAATCTGTCTCTTTCATATAATTATATATACACCAAGTGTTATTGTCCCCATGTCTTTTAAATGTCCTCTTGCACTGTTTCCGTTTGCACTGTTTCCGTTTGCACTGTTTCTTTTGCACAGTCTGCACTACATGTTGTTATATGGCCGTAATTCAGTGTACATTATTACTTAGATTAACTAACCTTTATATAGGCTGTGTGTATATGTAACTCCTCGGTCCTGTGAGGCACAGCATTTCGCTCCATTTTATGTCTCTACATATAGCGGAATAAGAATAAAGCTCACTTGACTTTAAATAATTCGCCAAAAAATGAAAATTCTGTCATAATTTACTTACTTTTCCCATGTTGTTCCAAATTTTAGCTATTCTACACACACACACACACACACACACACAGGTTTGTTTTGCTATCAAAGTGAGGACGTTCCTGTCACAGAGACGAACTCCGTTATTCCCTCATCTGACCATCGGAGGGCACCCTCTCCTGAATACTAACACACACACATACACTCACATTCACACACGCACTACATTTCCCATCTGCCACATACCTTGGACTAATTATCACACCTAGCTGAGATGCATTACCTGGACTACTTAAGCCACACTCAACCTCACCCTCATTGCGAGGTCTTGTTTTGCCACGGTGTACATTTCTGAGCGTTTTCTATACTGATTGTCTGCCTGTTGCTGAACCCGTTTGATTCTCGTTTACGATTCTTGTGGGTCGAGTAGGACATGAAGCTCTCAAATGACCGGGTTGACCACAATAGAGGCAAAGACGTTGCTGGACACGTCTTTCTCTCTCCTCAGAAGACAGGTGAGTGTAACCGATTTGCATAGGTTCAGAATCTTGCATTGGCAAAGTGGTGGAAGGGAATGACGGAGCATTTCTCTGAGGGTGTCGTGAACGAATTAGGTTGTCGATTGGCTGTTATTCTACACCATAGTGGCCCATTCCAAGGCTTTACCCATTAACAGGGAACACACAAAGGCGATGCAACTCTTATCAGTGGTGTAAAGAGTGGGTTGTTGAGATATAAACAATGAGCATTGCAGCAGAAACCCCTTGCATCTTGCTGGTGAGCCATCATATTTCTCAGGGAAGGCTAGACTTGGGTTTGTAGTGGTGTGAGTGCTGGGTGCCGGGGCAGTGGATGGCATGGATAATGCCGGACTTACGTCAGCGTTGGAGAGTCGAATGCTTTGTAGCGTCTTCACTAGCTCCTCGGTAACAGCAGTAAGATGGGTAAGTTGCTGTTGATGGACGGCTAGAATGCTGGCTTGAGTAGAAACCTCCATAGACAGACGATAGATGGCCGCTGGATCTTGGTCTAGCGAAGTCTTCTGTAACGAGGCGGCAGACTCAATGGGATCCATGTGCAGCTTTATTAAAACAGTCGTAGTCGTACAGGCAAGGGTCAAACACCAGCAGTAACAATGTCCAAGGCAGAGATGAATCGTAAACGGGAACAAGCTAAGGGTCAGGGCAGGCGGCAGACAAGGCAGAGTAATCCAAATCACAGTAATCCAAACTGTAGTAGTTTCTGATATACTGGGATTGAGGACTGAGATACCTTGCAACTTTTCCCTTAGAACAATTAATAAAGGTTCTATAGCTATTACATATAATAGTCCTGAGAGACTGCATCCTTGTCTTACACCTCTATGCACAGGAAAGGGTCTTGTTAAAATCCCATTTATCTTCATCATGTTGTAAACATCTGTATAAAGTATCTTAATCCATGAGATGAACTGTTCTCCAAATCCAAAAGCTGATAAGGCATTAAAAAGATAACCATGGTCGACTCTGTCGAATGCCTTCCTGGTCAAGTGACTAAAGGCCTACATTTCCTGGTCAAGTGACTAAAGTCCATATATCTCAGTAAGATGTAATAAATCACACACAAGAAAAAGGTTATCAAAAATACGTTTTAAAATGTATCTAATATGATAAATAGAGCTGCGTTACCTCACACTCATGGCCGGAAAAGTGGAAGTGGTGCCGGTGACTGTGTCATAATAAAAGTTCCGCTGCTCGTGGGGTGTGTGTTGCGCAATCGCTCCAGCGGCCTTGTTCAGCTCCCACAACACTCAGTCCTGCTCTGCTTCATACAACAGTAATGTTAATAATCACATCCATGAACATGGTTTGTTCCCGAGTCCAATCCCTATTATTTTGCACCGTCCGTTGAGGTGGAGACCACGTCTCAAGATTCTGCTCTCAAACTTGCCGTCATCAAGCTACGCCTTTGTTTTGAATAGGCCTCTAGCAACCTCTAGAAGACAGAACTATTACATACTGCACCTTTAACTGTGCTTTTATTTTGATGCATTGTATTTTTAAGGCTTGCGTTTTTACGGGCTAAAACTCAACGTGGTCATATATTAAAGCTGTGAATATTTCAATTCAAAACATGAGCAATTTCAATTTAAAAAAATTGCGAATATCAAACGTTCAACGTCAAACCAACTTTATGACAGTATCTGCTTTCTTGGAGCCTATATAGTATAACCTACATAACAAATGAGGTGCAAGTTTGGCCTTTTTTATCACTGTACTAGTCCATTAAGCTGTGTTAAGCGTTTTATATGTCCTGATGGCAGGGGAATCCTATGACGTATGAGGAAAACCCTAGTATTACAACACAGCGCCACAATATAAAGTTAAGGAAACTAAACAGAGAGAAATTCTCTCTCGTTTGGAGCACTGGGTGGGCATTCAGGGTAATGCCCTTAAATGGTTTAAATCCTATTTTAATAACAGAAGGTTCTCTGTTGGTATTGGTGAATTTACTTCGGATGCAGCTCCTCTTATGTGTGGTGTCCCCCAAGGTTCCATTCTCGCACCGATTTTATTTTCCTTGTATATGCTTCCCCTGTGGTCAATTTTTAAGAAACACGGTATCTCCTTCCACTGTTACACTGATGATACCCAAAAAACCCAATAAGACTGTTCTTCATGTATTATAGAAGCCATAACCTTCTTCAAGCGATTTGTTAGTGCCTTTGAAAGTATCTTATAATCTATCCCTAAAAGGGAGATGGGACACAAGTTCTTCAAAACTCCTAAATCTCCTTTCTTTAGCAATAATGTTTTTACAGCTCTTCTGCAACTGAGAGGAAGAGTTTTTGATTTTTTACATTCAAGAAACACACCATGTAAATCTGGTCCAATCAATGACCACAAAGCCTTATAGAATTCAGAGGTCAGTCCATCCAGTCCTGGAGATCGTCCTGCAGACTCTTGTTTAACAGCCGCACTCAATTCTTCAAATGAAAGTGGCTTTTCTAATTTTATCTTCTCATCTTCACTCAATTTTGGAATTTCACCAAGAAAAACATCCACTGCCTCAGAATCACAGGATTGAGCACTATAAAGTTCTTCATAAAAAGACAAAACTTGTGAAATAATTTCTCTCTTTTCTGTTGTCTCTCTTTCATCAGGTAATTTAAGATGATTAATTAATTTCTTTTCTCGAACCTTTCTTTCCAAACCAAAAAAAAAATGTTGTTGAACAGTCCATGTTGTTAAGTTGAGTAAATCTTGTTTGTACAATTGTTCCTTGATCTCGTTCTTCATATAATTTTTTCAAAAGAAAATTATGTTGTTCAAGCAAATCCGCACTTCTTGTTCCTTCTCTTTCACTTATGGAGCCATTCAATCTCATACTTTTTTTGCTCCAGCTGTTCAGTTTTCTTCTGAATTTCTTTTGTATTATTTTTTACATACTGTTGACAAAAGAACTGAATTTGAATTTTCTTCCTCTCTCTCTCAAAGCTCTCCAAAAGAAAGTGCATAAATGCAAAAACGATATTGCAACAAACTGTTGTTAAAATACCGAATAGATTTTTTAGTTTTCAATGTTGAGACAATGATAGAGACATAATAATGATCAGAAATTGGTGTAGGATTAATTTTACTTTCAAAGAATTTTCCTCTTTTACATATCTGAACGTATATTCTATCTAGTCTAGCACCCAATATTATATTGGAATTCATTTTCACCCATGTATATTGCCTACATTTAGGGAAAGATTCTCTCCTCACATCTGCAAGCGAATGAAATGTTATCACCTTCTCAAGAGCTTCTGCTGCATTTGGGTGGGGTTCATCATGATTCCTGTCAACTGTATGGTCAAGGGTACAATTAAAATCTCCAGCTAATAGATTGTTTGCACATGACGTCATTGCTGCACGCTAAATGTGGCTGGAGGGCAGGGAGTGATTTTTCTATATAAGAATCCTATCAAAAACTCAAAATTCACATGTTTTGCGTCGTTTATGGTTGCTCAAATCTATCAAACCCAGAACCCACAAGGAGCTTTTATCGTTTACATAACTTTTAACTTTAAAAGTTGTCACCTTTTATAGCATTTTGTATGGAAGTAAATTAATGCCAAATGTTTTTGAAATAAAAAGCTTGTTGAATTGCACTAATTAAAAAAAAAAAAAAAACACATTACATTAAAGGTGCAATATGTAATATGTTTGCAGTAAAATATCCAAAAACCACTAGGCCAGTGTTATATATTTTCTTCACTTGAATACTTAGAATATCCCAAATGTTTCCAACTATTTGTAAATTGTAAGAAAATTGCAAATTTTAACCCAGGCTCCGGGACGTGTGAGGAGTCGCCTGTCAGTTGCGTTATACCTGCATTAACTAGGGATGGGCATTTTTCCAAAATATTGTATTTGAATATTTGAGCTCGTAAAAAACGAATATTCAAATATTCATTTATTTAAATAAGGTTAAACGAGAAGGACGTTATATTTTTTTTTAAATTCATCAAGATTTTGTAACCTGAACAAGCTTACGATTAGGCAATATGCACAACAAGCTTACGTTATATCTTAAGCTTTTCTTATAATTCATAATCAAAGCATTAAACAATATGCGTAAACAAAAAATATATACTATATATAAAGAACTAAAACATTTAAGCTCAAGCAGTGCGAACGGGAAAAACGCTTATAAAGCAGACAGCGGCAGTTATCGTACAAAACGTTCATAATACACTCGAGTCAGTAACGTTATATGGTATGGTTATCATTTTCATATTGTTTCACATGTTCATGTTGAGAAAAACAATAATATCCACATGCTCGGGTGAGAAAACGAGCTGCAACAGACATTGCAGAAACAAGATAATGATAATACGTAACGGTATGCTAAGCTAAGTTTCTAACAGCAGCACTTTGCGATTTCTGTTCGTAAATATGTCTCCCTCAACGAAACTTAAAGAAAGCATATGTCTCAAAATCATTTTGCTATCAGATAAGTTCTTATAGGCTTATTCGGGTTACAGCTGCACTTACCTGTCGTGAATGCAGTAAGTTAATGGACAGCTGTCTTTGCTCATTCGATTTCATGTGCTTTCTCATTATGGTGGTGATATTATGATAACTCTGTTTCAATAATCAAGTTGATCAAAAGTAATTCAATTGTGTAAGATCATTTTCATCCAAGTAATTACAAACTTTGCGAGACAGACAACAACATTATGTGACGATCAAATAAAATGAACTTGTTAAACACGCTCCACAGCGCCACCCGGTGCATTTAGTTATAACTGCGAGTTTTAGTGTTCAGGATTTATCATGGATTCACTGCATTTATGGCCAGCAAAGCAACACAGTAAAATTTGAATAGCATTTTTATTTTTCGAATATTAATTACAGGTCGAATATTTGAATATTCGACTATTTGTGCACACCCCTACCCTTAACCTCAGTTTCCAGTTTTATTTTATAGAAACCATGGAAACACCAAAGACACTTTAATATATTACACGTTTTAATAGACAAGGGAACAACAGTTAGGATACATTTATAGACAGAAAACTAATTGTTGTTATATAGCTCAACACATTTAGTCTTATTGTTTAAATCTGATGTTCTTGATTTTTTGCGAGTACCATGGTTTACCATGCCTCAGAGAAAAACACTATTTTGTCAAGTAGCTAACATAGCATAATCAGATGCAGCTTTATTTTTAGTAACTAATACAGAATTTTCTCCATTATACAATACATTTTAAAATTAATTGCATGCCATTTATCAACACAAGCCATCCAGCATTTAATATGATACTCTTAAATCGATGTAGCTTACTGCAGTATGCAACAACTGTCTCACAGTAGCCACCGAGCAAACACACAGAGTAACATTATAACATTTTCAACATAGACAAATGTATCTAATATGATAAATAGAGCTGCGTTACCTCACACTCATGGCCGGAAAAGTGGAAGTGGCACCGGCGACTGTGTCATAATCAGTGTTGGGCAGTAACGCAGTTACTAGTAACGCGTTACTGTAACGCAGTTACTTTTGACAGTAACTAATACTGTAACGCATTACTTTTTAAATAAATTAACTCTGTTACTGTTACCATATGGTGCGTTGTACGTTACTTTTTTTTATTAATTTTGGCTGAAGTGTAGCCTACAGCCTAACCTTTTTACAGCAGCGACGCATTGTAGGATTGGTGGTTGCCAACCACTGTAAACATTAAGACGCACTGTGGCCGTGTTTCCGTTTATTAAAGTATGTGCGGCAGTGATGGCGAGTCAAGGCGAGAGCAAGAGTTTCTCAAAGTGGAAATATGCTCATTATTTCACTTTAGTTGTGCATAAAGACAAAAACCTTTTAGTCAAATGTAAGCTGTGTCTTTCTGGTTCGAAGGTCCTATCTACTGCAAAAAAACCTGTGACATCCTGGATCGAAAATATGTGAAATATGTTTTTATAGTCGACTAGTAGTTGTTAATTTAAGCCATCAGTTGACTAATCACATTTATATTAATTTAATTTCTTAAATACTGGAGAGAATAAACTAATAATGAGCGTTTATGTAATATAGGCTATGCACTCAAGCGCACGCATAACGCTTGCCTGAAAGAACCGGCAAAAGTAATGATTATGAATTTTAATTGTTTATTAATAAAGTAATGTTTTCTGAATCAGTGTCGGCTGCAAAGATGAAGATGACATTGATGACTCTTATCTCCGCATATACTGGACGCACCTAGAGAGAGAATGCACATTTAATTCGGATTACATAATCAGAGTAGATTCTTTTCATTTTTAATTATTTCGTTTTAAAGTAGATATTTCAAGCTTTCAATAGATATATTTCTCATGTCTGTGAGGCAAGCAGCCTATACACTGAGTTTTGGTTTATTTAGCCTATGAGTCGCGCTCCAGTTCACGCGCCAGTGATCGCGCCCGTGCATCCATGATTATACTGTCTGCTATATTTGCTTCTTATTTATTAAATCCAGGCAATTGGTTGATGAAACACTGATTAAAATTAAGATACAATTTTTACAAAAACGAAATTCACTTCAAAGAGAGGCTTTCTATAAAACAAAACTTAATGAAGTGGTCAAAATCATGTCTGACCCACTCCATGACTCCCGATATATTGCACATCTTATGATGCATCTTATTCATGGTGTTCACTTTTCATAATCAAGTAAATGAATTTAAAACATAACATAGGACTATTTAAACATATATATGAAACTACATTTTCTTTAATGACAGTACAGAGAAATTTCAAAAGCAAGAGCGGATCATGAGTCACGAGTCAGAATTATTTATTCTTAGACTTATATTTAATATTGGGGGCATTCAAGTTATTTGACATATTTTTTTTTTTTTTAAGTAACGCAATAGTTACTTTCCCTGGTAATTAGTTACTTTTATAATGATGCAACTCAGTTACTAATTCTGTTACTATTTGTGAGAAGTAACTAGTAACTATAACTAATTACTTTTTTAAAGTAACGTGCCCAACACTGGTCATAATAAAAGTTCCGCTGCTCGTGAGGCGTGTTGCGCAATCGCTCCAGCGGCCTTGTTCAGCTCCCACAACACTCGGTCCCGCGCTGCTTCATACTACAGTAATGTTAATAAGCACGCCAGACGCCAAGACATTTATCTTCATTTTTTACTAGAACAAATGTTCATTCTTTTAATATAGATTTTATTATTATTATTAAAGTTGAAAATACAGAAATAGTCAATGAGTTTAATTATCTTGGGGTAATATTAGACTCAAATCTTAGTTTTAAAAAACATATAAAGAAAATGGTTAGAACTATTAAATATAATGTGGTGAATTTCAGACAAATTAGACAATTGTCTCTCTAATGATGTAGCTAAGACTTTTATGCACACTACACTTCTTTCTCATATGTCATACTTGACCCCAACCCTTGTTGGGGTCAAGTTGGTGAAACTGTTATTAAACCCTTAAAATCTCTGTATAAACAGACTTTAAAAATAAAAATGATAAAAAGCCAAAACATCATCAAAATTTTAGGATTTTAGATAAGTATAATTTTTGGAGTTTTGAAAATTTTAGACTTTCAAATTTATGTATGGAAAATGGGCCATTCTACAGAAATAGTGCAAACTGCTGTTACACAACCAAAAAAAAAAAAAAAACATTTAAGTATTCAAATTTTAGATGTTTCTGTTATCTATGGAATACCACAATAATATGTAATATATCAGTAAGCTTAAAGGATTAGTTCACTTTTAAATAAAATGTTCTTGATAATTTACTCACCCCCATGTCATCCAAGATGTTCATGTCTTTCTTTCTTCAGTCGAAAAGAAACTAAGGTTTTTGATGAAAACATTCCAGGATTATTCTCCTTATAGTGGACTTCAATGGCCTTCAAACAGTTGAAGGTCAAAATTACAGTTTTAGTGCAGCTTCAAAGGGCTTTAAACGATACCAGATGAGGAATAAGGGTCCTATCTAGCGAAACGATCTGTCATTTTCGAAAAAAAATATAACTGTATATGCTTTATAAACACAAATGATCGTCTTGCACGTGCTTCCGTATTCTTCAAAAAGCTTAGGCTGTATGTCCTACGTGTTCCCTATGCAACTGGTGCTGCGTTCGTTCCGTAAGTAGAATAGGGAAGGCGTAGGACATACAGCGTAAGCTTTTTGAAGAATACGAAAGTGCGGTTTTGGCGGAAGAAGCACATGCAAGGCATTACATTTTTTTTTTTTTTGAAAATGACTGATCATTTCGCTAGATAAGACCCTTATTCCTCATCTGGTATCGTTTAAAGCCCTTTGAAGCTGCACTAAAACTGTAATTTTGACCTTCAACCGTTTGAAGGCCATTGAAGTCCACTATAAGGAGAATAATCTTGGAATGTTTTCATCAAAAACCTTAATTTCTTTTCGACTGAAGAAATAAAGACATGAACATCTTGAATGACATGGGGGTGAGTAAATTATCAGGATTTTTTTTTTTTTTGAAAGTGAACTAATCCTTTAATACATATAAAATCATAATTTATTGGGTGCTTTCAATTGGGATGTGGCTGTCCCAAACCCCAAATTTAAACTTGTGAAAATGATACTGAAATTATTTTAGCAATTTTTTCCATTGTTGTTTTTAAAAATGTATTTTTTATTTTTTTTTTAAGTGGAAAAAAAAACCCTTTATATTTTATTTTTAAATCATGAAACTTTATGTAAAAAAAAGTGTTCTGCATTTTCATGTCACAGTGTATGTTTTATTCTACTGGCTGAGAATGATTTTAGCCACACCCCTACATTTTTGATCAGGAAATATCCATGTGTCCCTCCATCTCATAGCTTCTCTTTCATAGACTTCGATAGACCTTTCATAGACAGGTACCATCATTATGAGTTAAATGTGTTCAAAAGACTGAAAATCTGTGTGTAACATTAAGGAACATCACTACCAAACAGCTTTTTTTCTGCAATTAGGCAAACTGTGTTATTCAAATTTTAGTTTTTATGCATGTACAACAGTTCAGAACTGTGCTAGATAACCATGTGCTGATTATCATCTTTGCGCAAGGCTCAAAAGTATCTAAAATTGTCACTACCGAAACAGTCACGACCATAACATGTCATTATAGTTTTAGTAGTGACAAAAGGGAACACGTAATCATTTATTTGGGAGAAATAAACAAAATCTTAGTACAGTTATGCAAATCATTAGTATTTTAATATGTTTTAGTAATGTTTTAGTATGAGAGTTAAATTCTGTAATGTGATATGGTGGCTACCAACACATTACTGTCACTACCGAAAATGTGCAGTGATGACCAAAACATGAAATGCATACATACAAAATTTGTGGAAAGACTTTTTAAGTTCCAACTCTGACTTTGAACCAATTCTGTAGAATGACCCATTAAAATTATTTAAAATGGTTTGGCTCCTTCTGTATTCTATGATTTTGTTCATTTTCGTTCTAAAGACTCTTTGAGATCTACCAGATTATTATCCATAAGAGATTGTGTTGTTCCCTTTAGTTTTTCTGCTTTTGGATTATCGGCATTCTCAGTGAAAGCTACTACTCGTAGGAATGCCTTACCAGAGGATATAAAGTGTACATATATTGGTCTTTTTAAATTGAAGCTAATTTTTTTTTTTTTTTTAAATTGACTAAACTTTGTAAGCATTGATATAGCCCTGATAGGATGTGCGTATATGAATGTTATATTGTATTTTGTATATTGTATTGTAACTGTTTGTGTCATTTATGTGTGTTAGTGATGACCTGCCGGAGGACTGCAGATGAAAATTAGCCTTTGGCTAAATCCAGTGCAATGCATAAAATGGAAACATTTATGTTAAAAAAAAATTGTACATGGTTCCTTTTTAAATAATAATAATAAATATAGCTGCAAGCAGCAATTACGGGGCCAAGCACAAAAGCGGCACAACAAGCATCAGACCAACTGCAACAAAGAGCAATTAAAGACCTATTAAGATCATTTTAGGCAAAAGAGCTGGGAAAAAAAAAAAAAAAAAAAAAAAAAAAAAAATCACAAATACAGTAAATAATAAAGATTGACCGGTTTATCACTTTGGACCAATAGGTGGTGCTGTGATTAAATTTATGAGGTATGGTCAGAGTCATTTTGGCATCAATCCTCTAATTTGTTGCAGTGTTAAATGAATATGGTTCCATCTATCAATACGAAATCCATAACTTTTTACTGACATGGTCTGAAGATGATACGATGATACGATTCATCAAAATGGCAGACAGGAAGTTTGGCTGACTATGGCAAAATTGGCATCAATGTTCTCAGCATTACCCAAGGAATCTATTAAGACTCATTACTATAGGACACATTTATATAAAGCTATTAGTATTAAAAAAAAAAAAAAAATGTTATTACAACATTTGACCACAAAGTGGCACTGTCTCGAAACCATTTGAGAACCTTCAGAGCATGGTGCCGATGACACATACTGAGTTTTGTAATAGTACACCAATGCTTTAATATAATATAGCATTTTATATCATAATACTGTATTGTAGTTAATGGTAATTTCATGTTTTGTTTAATTATAGCGCCACTAAGAGGCACAATCACACCACTTTTTTTATGTGTCCTCAGAGTGAGCTTATACAAGTGCGTCAAATTTGGTGAAAATATCTTATTATGTTTTGGAGTTATAGATATTTATATGTATGAGATCATAAAAAATGACCCATGGACAACTTTGATTTTTTTTGCCACTTCCTATCAAAATTTTGACATTTGGGCTTTAACACCAAATTAACCAGCTTGGGTTCCATGTTTCCTACGCTTGACTGATGGTTTCGAAGATATTTGCAATTGTTTTTTAGGCACTAAATCACCACAACGCACAAACCATTAGACAAAACCTAGCATGTTTGGTATTGCTGGACTCGGCAAGGATTCAGGAGTGTAAGAATACAGCTCCCGTGAAAACAAGTCAACCACATCAAAAGTTATAAGCATATTTAAAAAAATTCTCTCGACTAGGTGGCACTGGTCCGAAACTTCTCAGGCTCCAATTGGAAATTGGAAAAGTTTTTGGGGCAGACCTGACCTGTTGAAAAGAGATGGTATTCATCCCTCCCAGGATGGTGCTGCTCTTCTCTCTAGTAATATGGCAAATAGTCTTAGACCTGAAACATGACAAACTACGGCCCAGGTCAGGAAGCAGACAGACTGGCTAAACCGACCGTCTGCTAGCTGCCTCATGTTACAGAAGTCAGATAATTCCCAACACATAGAAACTCTTACACCTAGATATTATCACATAGAGACTGTGTCTGTACCCCGAACAAGTAAAAACAAAAAACTTCCAAACCCATTTAAGGGTAAAGATTTAATTGATGTTCAACAAATAAAAAATAGAGATAATACTGATAAACAAATGATAAAGCTTGGGTTGTTAAATATTAGATCCCTTTCTTCAAAAGCACTTATTGTAAATAATATTATCACAGACAATAATCTAGATTTGCTGTGTTTGACAGAAACTTGGCTAAAACCGGATGATTACATTACTTTAAATGAGTCTAGCCCTCAAGGTTACGATTATAGACACAATCCTCATCAGAAAGGTAAAGGGGAAGGTGTTGCTGTAATTTATATTAATATTTACAGTATTAGTCAAAACGTGGTTTCAGACTCAATCGGAATCGGACGTTACCTCCCGATCAGGACTCGGATATATACTGTATGTATATATATTCTCATTATTTGTTAACACATCTATAGTTATGCAGTGGTACAGAGTTAGACCCTTTTGACTCCACACAGAAACAGCAACGCGTGCGGCATGACATCACTTTGTTGCAGAGACACTATTGGTTAAATGCCGGCAAATAAGAACACGGAAGCAGCTTGAAGCGGAAAGTGCGAGTAGGGCTGCGTTCCACTCCAGTTTTAGACACGCACTCGCAAACTTCCCTAAACACTTCTCCTCAGGGGAATCCCTGCCGCCATTTCGAAGTGTGTTCCACTTCGTGAAGTGGATGAGGGAAGTTTACAGTGGGTACGGAAAGTATTCAGACCCCCTTAAATTTTTCACTCTTTGTTATATTGCAGCCATTTGCTAAAATCATTTAAGTTAATTTTTTTCCTCAATGTACACACAGCACTCCATATTGACAGAAAAAAAAACAGAATTGTTGACATTTTTGCAGATTTATTAAAAAAGAAAAACTTAAATATCACATGGTCCTAAGTATTCAGACCCTTTGCTGTGACACTCATATATTTAACTCAGGTGCTGTCCATTTCTTCTGATCATCCTTGAGATGGTTCTACACCTTCATTTGAGTCCAGCTGTGTTTGATTATACTGATTGTACTTGATTAGGAAAGCCATACACCTGTCTATATAAGACCTTACAGCTCACAGTGCATGTCAGAGCAAATGAGAATAATGAGGTCAAAGGAACTGCCTGAAGAGCTCAGAGATAGAATTGTGGTAAGGCACCAAGGTTACAAAAAAAAAAATTCTGCTGCACTTAAGGTTCCTAAGAGCACAGTGGCCTCCATAATCCTTAAATAGAAGACATTTGGGATGACCAGAACCCTTCCTAGAGCTTGGCCGTCCAGCCAAACTGAGCTATCGGGGGAGAAGAGCCTTGGTGAGAGAGGTAAAGAAGGACCCAAAGATCACTGTGGCTGAACTCCAGAGATGCAGTCAGGAGATGGGAGAAAGTTGTAGAAAGTCAACCATCACTGCAGCCCTCCACCAGTCGGGGCTTTATGGCAGAGTGGCCCGACGGAAGCCTCTCCTCAGTGCCAGACACATGAAAGCCTGCATGGAGTTTGCTAAAAAACACCTGAAGGACTCCAAGATGGTGAGAAATACGATTCTCTGGTCTGATGAGACCAAGATAGAACTTTTTGGCCTTAATTCTAAGCGGTATGTGTGGAGAAAACCAGGCACTGCTCATCACCTGTCCAATACAGTCCCAACAGTGAAGCATGGTGGTGGCAGCATCATGCTGTGGGGGTGTTTTTTAGCTGCAGGGACAGGACGACTGGTTGCAATCGAGGGAAAGATGAATGCGGCCAAGTACAGGGATATCCTGGACGAAAACCTTCTCCAGAGTGCTCAGGACCTCAGGCTGGGCCGAAGGTTTACCTTCCAAGACAATGACCCTAAGCACACAGTTAAAATAACGAAGGAGTGGCTTCACAACAACTCCGTGACTGTTCTTGTATGGTCCAGCAAGAGCCCTGACTTAAACCCAATTGAGCATCTCTGGAGAGACCTAAAAATGGCTGTCCACCAACGTTTACCATCCAACCTGACAGAACTGGAGAGAATCTGCAAGGAGGAATGGCAGAGGATCCCCAAATCCAGGTGTGAAAAACTTGTTGCATCTTTCCCAAAAAGACTCATGGCTGTATTAGATCAAAAGGGTGCTTCTACTAAATACCGAGCAAAGGGTCTGAATACTTAGGACCATGTGATATTTCAGTTTTTCTTTTTTAATAAATCTGCAAAAATGTCAACAATTCTGTGTTTTTCTGTCAATGTGGGGTGTTGTGTGTACATTAATGAGGAAAAAAAAAATGAGCTTAAATGATTTTAGCAAATGGCTGCAATATAACAAAGAGTGAAAAATTTAAGGGGGTCTGAATACTTTCCGTACCCACTGTATATGGACAGACCATCGCTCCCTCGATTTTGACCGAGGGAACGAGTCTACTTCACATGTACACTTCAGGCAGCTCCATAACCCACAATGCAACACGATTATGATGTCACCGCATATCGCGTTTAATTTACCCCACAACAAACAACTCTATGATATATTAATTATTTTTTTTAAACATTTAAAACACACATATATACATATAGAATGCTGTATTAAACAATTTTGTAAGGGGAAAAAATAAATAATAAATCAGCTCCATTGCGGATTCCAAGTGATCAAGGCTCAGGACGTTCCAATTCAGCCCATTGCAAGGGTTCCGCCAGTAGTGGGCACTCGTGCAACATAAGCAATGACGTACATCCGAGTCAACGAGACTGAGGGAAGTTAGCGAGGGAAGGGCATTTAAAAAATGAACTGGAACGCAGCCTATGTCTGCGGTCTGGAGGTATTATAAAGTTGATGACAACAACATTGCCATAGCAAACTGTGAGATATGTAAACTTGGGATTGCAAGAGGTGGAAAGGAAAAGGCTATATTTAACACAGCAAACCTGATACGGCACCTCAAAATTCAATTTAATCTTTTTTAAGTTGAGGTGCTATTCATTTTTATATTAGACTTTTTTATATTTACTGTTGCACTAAGGTCCAAAAGTGAAGAATATATGTTATTTATTACTTGATTGTTCAAGCTACCTCACAGAAGTGCTCTGTTTATTAACAGAGTTGTTGAATGTTAAAATGAGGTGAATTAAATAAAAAATAAGGAACATCCTGGATCTGTTTTTTCGCTCTTCTTTATTATTTTTTTATGTATTATAGAAGTATCGGATCGGGACTCAGTATCGGTAGATACTCAAAATCAAATGACTCGGACTCGAGGGCAAAAATACTTGATCGGGACATCCCTAGTACTTTATGTAACGTTATGTAAGTTGACATTTGTGCTGGCTACTGTATACAGGCCACCAGGACACCATACAGACTTTATCAAAGAATTTGCTGATTTTCTATTGGAGTTAGTACTAGCTAAAGTATAGATAAAGTCCTTGTTGTTGGTGCATTGGGATTGGCATTTACAGACATTCTAAACTCTATTGGAGTTAGACAACATGTGTCAGGACCCACTCATTATCGTAATCATACTTTAGATCTAATATTGTCACATGGAATCGATATTGATGCCGTTGAAATTCTGCAGCAGAATGACGACATCTCAGATCATTATCTAGTCTTGTGTATACTACATTTAGTCAAGGCTGCAAAACTGCCTCCCTGCCATAAATATGGTAGAACCATCACTTCTACCACTAAAGATCACTTTATAAATAATCTTCCTGATCAGTTTCATCACCTTAGCATGCCAGACAGCTTAGAAGACCTCGATGTTGCAACAGAAACTATTGCCTGTGTCTTTTCCAGCACATTAGACTCAGTTTCTCCTTTGCGCTTAAAAAAAACATTAAGGAAATTAATCCAAAGCCATGGTACAACGAGCACACTCGGGCCCTGAAAAAGGGAGCACAGATGGAAGAAAACAAAACTAGAAGTTTTTCGCATTTTGTGGAGAGAGAGAATGATTGAGTACAGAAAGACCTTGTAATGTAATGACTTTATGAACTTCTTTATTTGCAAGATTGACAATATTAGAGAGAAAATTATAACCATGCAACCGTCTGTCTACTACAGTGTCTACTAGTGTTCCTGAGGAAAAATTCAATTCATTCACTGTTTTAGGAGAGGAAGAATTATCTAAACTTGTTAAATCATCAAAATTAACAAGTATGTTAGACCCTATACTGACTAAGCTATAGAAAGAGATGCTTCCAGAGGTCATAGATCCTCTTCTTAATATCATTAATTCATCTTTATCACTAGGATACGTACCAAAAAGTTTTAAGCTGGCTATTATTAACCTGTTAACCAGCAGTGGCACGCCAACGCACCGAAGCTTCTTTGTTTAAATTAGCTCAAATTTACTGTTAGATTTAATGTAATTACCTTGACAAACTATACATCATTAAAAAGATCTAAGACTCGAGCTTCAATTTTTAATCTTTATTTTACTCTCAACATCGTATAGTGACCGTTATTTGTTAATATACGTCGGGAGTTATGAATATGAGAAACGGAGTCGTTACCTTTTCATTGAAATATGAGCGTCAGCTTCAGCCATTGAGAAAAAAACTCTGTACGATCATCATGAAAAAACTCCACAAAATAACATCCCTCGGGGCTTTTAGCTTAAAAACATGCACATTTGGAGAAATACTGATGGACTGTCATACGTTTATGTCAATTTGCTATACAGAGGATTAATATTTATTAAATTTTTACCCAAAACACGCTGTTGTCATTATATGAGCGCTGAATACACTGACTACTGTGTGTTCAAACCATACCAGTAGCCGGAGGGCGCTCTGTGCACCTTTAGTTCACAAATAATACATCATGAACAAGAGGCAGTCATGTGACATACACGGAACTAACAGAGGCTACCAGACATCACTATAATCATTGATATAAACATACAGAACGTCACTTTTGAAAGTAATAAATACACGATTGTGACGATATGTGGTTTATCTGTGTTCTTCACGCCATGTCAGGTATTCATAATAGTAGATTATATTTATAATGCAATGCTAATCGAGATAGCTTTTCTCATTGTGCAGAATAGCCTAAAATGATATATTTTCTGTCTGATTTTTGATCCAAAGCCACATCACATCAAAGAAGGTTATTTAAAACAATCGACTAGTAAGTTTGGAGAAAAAACATGGTTTTAATCTTATAAATTGTCGTGTTTTGATGGTGTGCTAAGCTAACATGCTAACAAGCCCAGAGATGCACCTGTTCTAAGCTATAATGTAAATAAATAATTTTTAATAGTAAAGCTCACTTTTTTTCTCTCTTTTTTCCAAGAAGGGCATTAGATACAGTTTGAAAGAAGGTGAAGTGAGAAGTTTGGTGAATGAAATGAGGGATTAGATCATCTTGAATAGAACATCAGTAATTATAATAGAGACAAAAGAAAATAATAAGAGCCATAAGCTGGCTGGAGAGGTGTGAATGTGTTCAGGGGAGACTGAAACTGAATGGGGCTGTTAGCACCACAAACACAATATAGACAATACCCTTGAATAGATGACAATAAACATCAGTTAACATTTTAGAGTCCTTTCTAAATAAAGTCTCATGACATGGTCTTGAAAAACCATGTAATAAAACTCAGAGTTTTAAACCTATCATCTTCAGATTAGAAATATAACATGGTCAGACATGTGGCTTTAGCTGCAGTGCATTTCTAGATTGCCACAAGGCCAACTTCACTTTTATTTTCATAAATATATTTCATAAAAATAAATTTCTAATAACTTTTCAAAATTTCAAAGCTATTTTTAACTATTTTCCTCATTGTGACAATAATTAATTATGATTTTACCATAAACTGCAAAGTGTCTGCTTTCAAATGAGACCTTACTTATGCTTTTAGTGCAAAGGGTTCATGAACTGTATCTGTTTTAGTTTGGGTATGTCATTTTTTGGGATTTTCCAAAAGCGGGGGTGCTGGCTAACAGGTTAAACCTCTTATTAAAAAAACACAACTTGATCCTAGAGAATTAGTCAATTACAGGCCGATCTCAAATCTCACTTTTCTGTCAAAAAAACTAGAAAAGGCAGTATCATCACAACTATGTTCCTTTTTAGAAAGAAATAGTATCTGTGAGGATTTCCAGTAAGGATTTAGACCGTACCATAGTACTAAGACTGCTCTCATTAGAGTTACTAATGATTTGCTCTTATCATCAGATTGTGGTTGTATCTCTCTATTAGTGTTACTGGATCTTAGTGCTGCATTTAACACTATCGATCACAACATTCTTTTAAATAGACTCGAAAATTATGTTGGCATTAGTGGAATCATATTGTCATGGTTCAAATCTTACTTATCTGACCGTTATCAGTTTGAAGTAGTAAACGAAGAGATGTCATATCGATCACAAGTTAAATATGGATTACCACAAGGCCGAGTACTAGGACTGTTGCTTTTCACTACCCTTGGGAGATATCATTAGGAAGTATGCTGTTAGTTTTCATTGTTACGCTGATGATACTTAGCTCTATATTTCTTTGCGCCCAGACGAAACTTACCAATTCACAAAATTAACAGAATGCATAGCTGATATAGAAAATTGGATGACCAGTAATTTCCTACTACTAAATTCAGAAAAAACAGAGATTCAAATACTTCTTCACGTAATAACCTAGAATACTGTCTAACACTTGATTGCTGCTTGGTTAAGTCTTCGTCGTCAGTTAGGAACCTGGGTGTGCTCTTTGATACCAATTTTTCATTTGAAGGCCATGTTTCTAGCATTTGTAAAACCGCACTCTTTCATCTTAAAAATATATCTAAACTACGACATATGCTCTCAATGAAAAATGCAGAACAGTTAGTTAATGCGTTTATGACCTCAAGGCTAGATTATTGTGACACTCTACTGGGTGGTTGTTCTGCTCGCCTGATAAATAAACTACAGCTCATACAAAATGCAGCAGCTAGAGTTCTTACTAGAACTAGGAAGTATGACCATATTAGCCCAGTTCTGTCAACACTGCATTGGCTTCCTGTTAAACATCGTATAGATTTTAAAATCTTGCTAATTACTTACAAAGCACTAAATGGTTTAGCTCCCCAGTACCTGAGCGAGCTCTTAAAGCATTATAGTCCTTCATGTCTATTGCGATCTCAGATTTCAGGCCAGCTGATAATACCTAGAATATCAAAATCAACCGCAGGCGGTAGATCCTTCTCCTATTTGGCACCTAAACTCTGGAACAATCTTCCTAGCATTGTTCGGGAAGCAGACACACTCTGTCAGTTTAAATCTAGACTAAAAGCTCATCTCTTAAACCTGGCATACACATAACACATTATCAATTTATACTTTCAAATCCGTTAAAGGATTGTTAGGCTGCATAAATTAGGTCAGCGGAACCGGGAACACTTCCTATAACACTAGATGTACTCGTTACATCTGAAGAAGAATGGCATCTACGCTAACATTAGTCTCTCTGTTTATCCCGAGGTTTACCGTATTCCGGGCCGTATCCAGGTGAGATTGAGGACCTGTGCCTTGACATGACCACAACGCAGCCCTGAAGTGTCAGCAGAGATTGAGTCAACTAGATCATCCACTGTGAAGGCCTCATCGACACGACAGCCAGTGGCACAGCTCCTCAACAAACCGTCCATACCGGCATGATAAATACAATCCTCAACTGGATGGAACTGGAATAAATACATTGAATGTTGCGATCCCATTGGACTTATGATAGCTACCTGAATCATAACTAAGCACTGTTCGCCAGAGAAGAACTCGCCCCCCGACTAAGCCTGGTTTCTCCCAAGGTTTTTTCTCTATTTTAACACCCGTTTGTCACCTGATATCACCTGTTGGAGTTTGGGTTCCTTGCCGCTGTCGCCTTTTGGCTTGCTTAGTTGGGGACACTTGACATTTGACTTGACATTTGATATTCAACATTGCTTTGATCTGCCTGCATTGACACCATTTTATTTAAGTGCTGCTGTGCAGCCAAAATTATATACCAGTTATCACTGTAAAGCTGCTTTGACACAATCTGCATTGTAAAAAGCGCTATATAAATAAAGGTGACTTGACTTGACTCCTTCAGGGCATTGTGCTGATGACCCACACCTAGTTTCATAACGATACGCTAATGTGTTCATAAAATACAGCACTTTAGCACAAAATTCAAAATGGCCAATATGGGAAAATAGGATATCAATCGACTTGGCATGATGCCCCGAATCGAACGAATTTATGATTTTTGGACAAACCCATCAGGAGGTATAAGCATTTCCTGTAGCTCAGTGGTTAGAGCGTGGCACTAGCAATGCCAAGGTCATGGGTTCGATCCCAGGGATTGCACATACTCAGATACAAATGTATAGTATAATGCAATGTAAGTCGCTTTGGATAAAAGCGTCTGCCAAGTGCATAAAAATGTAAAAAATGTAAAAAATGTAAAATAAGCAAAAATAGCCATTTTTTGTATCTCAGGACCAGTAAGTGGCGCTGCACCGAAACGTTGGATGTTGCCTCTGGTCATGCTTGTGATGCCAAGTTTGGTCTGAATACAATAAAGCTTTCTGGAGATATAGCCTCAAATCTGATTTGGCAAGTTTTTTGTCTAATTCATTTGGGCAGTTTTCGAGAACGGATGGTTCTATCAAAAAGCTTTTGATAAATTTTTGTTGGCATGGTTTCAAGATGTTCTGGTTCAATTTTCGTAAAAATCTGAGTAACGGCCTAGGAGGATTTCGAAAAAGTTGTTTTTTGGTTTTTTTTTTGAAAAATCAAAATGGTGGGAAAATTTTCATGATGGAAAATGACGTCATGGGGTGCCAAGGAATGAGCCAAGGAATCAGAGGGAATTTTTTTTTTTTTTTCTAGCCCTTACTGTTCAAAAGTTATTAGCATAAACATGAGTGAAATTTTGGACAGGTAGTGGCACTAGAGGGATTGAGTTAGAGAGTCCAAATTTGCTATGGACACAGTTAAGACTGGCCTCTATCAGTGTGTACCAAATTTCACAACTTTCCTGCATACGGTTATGTTAGCATGATGCAACAATCACATTAACTTCACACTGTAGCATGTAATTATTCTTCTTTTTTTTTCCTTTTTTTTAAATTTATAAAACAATGAATTTTAAGTTCTGTCATGTTATTCAATTACTTTTACTTTTCTTTATTCAGGTAACGTATCAAAGTCATAATTTCAGTATCATGACAACACTACAAGAGGTGTTAAACTACCTTGTGTTTCAAAGCAGGTAACATTACAATAATAAATATAGCTGCAAGCAGCAATTACGGGGCCAAGCACAAAAACGGCACAAGAAGCAAGCCAACACGACTGGGAGCATCAGGCTAACTTCAGCAGTGAGCAATTAAAGACCTATTAAGATCATTTTAGGTAAAAGAGCTGTAAAATGATCAAAAATGAGGATTTACTGGTTCATCACTTTCGACCAATAGGTGGCGCTGTGTCCAAATTGTTGTGGTATGGTCAGAGTGAGGTGACAATGACACTTGCAAAAGTTTGGTGTCAATATGCCAAAGTATTGCAGAGATACAGCTTCAAGAGTCGTTTTTGCATCATGCCTCAAATTCTTTGCTCTGGTATACGAAAACGGTTTGACATATCGACTTGAAATCCATAACTTTTTGTCGGCATGGTCTAAAGATGATCTGGTTAAATTTTCGTGAAAATCGGAGTAACGGACTAGGAGGAGTTCGAAAAAGTAGGTTTTTCAGAAAATTCAAAATGGCGGAAAGATTTTCTTGACGGAAAATGACGTCATAGGGTGCACCCAATGAATCAGAGGAAAAAAGAATTTTGTTTCTAGCCCTTACGGTTCAAAAGTTATTAACATAAACATAAGTGCAAATTTGGACAGCTGGTGGCGCTAGAGGAATTGAGTTAGAGACTCCAAATTCGCTATGGACATAGCTCAGACTGTCCTCTAACTGTGTGCCAAATTTCACAACTTTTTACCATACGGTTCTATGGGCTGCCATAGACTTACAGAGCGGAAGAAGAAGAAGAATCGAAAATAAAAATAAATATAGCTGCAAGCAGCAATTACGGGGCCAAGCACAAAAACGGCACAAGAAGCCAGCCAACATGGCTGGGAGCATCAGACCAACAGCAGCAGTGAGCAATTAGAAAAAAAAGTTATTAGCATTTTTGTAAAATTTGTTATAACTTTTGACCACAAGGTGGCGCTGGTCCGAAACTTCTCAGGCTCCTTCAGGGCATTGTCCTGATGACCCATACCAAATTTATGAATTTTGGTCAAACCCATCAGAAGTTATAAGCAAAAATAGCTATTTTTCATATCTCCACTCCAGTAGGTGGCGCTGCCCGGAAACACTCTATGATGCTTCAGGTCATGCTTGTGATGACACATACCAAGTTTGATCTGAATATGATAAAGCATTGCAGAGATACTGCTTCAAGAGTATGTTTTGCATCATGCCTCAAATTCATTGCTCCGGTATACGAAAACGGTTTGACTTATCAACTTGAAATCCATAACTTTTTGTCGGCATGGTCTGAAGATGACACGGTTCAATTTTGGTGAAAGTCGGAGCAACGGTCTAGGAGGAGTTTGAAAAAGTAGGTTTTTAAATAAAAACAATATGGCGGACAGGAAGTTTAGCTGACTATGGCAAATTTGATATCTATGTTCTCAGCATGACCCAAGGAATCTACTGAGACCAGTTTCATTACAATTGGTGAATACAGTCAAAAGTTATTAGCATTTTTGTAAATTTTGTTATAACTTTTGACCACAAGGTCGCGCTATGCCGAAACTTCTCAGGCTCCTTCAGGGCATTGTGCTGATGACCCATACCAAGTTTTGTAAAGATACGTTAATGCGGTCGTAAAATACAGCATTTTATCACAAAATTCAAAATGGCCAACGGCCAAAATGGCCGAAGTAGGAAAATTGGATATCATTCGACTCGGCATGATTCCCCGAATCCAACGAGACGAGAAATTTATGATTTTTGGACAAGCCCATCAGAAGTTATAAGCAAAAATAGCCATTTTTCATATCTCCACTCCAGTAGGTGGTGCTGCGCCGAAACACTGTATGATGCCTCAGGTCATGCTTGTGATGACACGTACCAAGTTTGGTCTGAATATGATAAAGCATTGCAGAGATACAGCTTCAAGAGTCGTTTTTGCATCATGCCTCAAATTCTTTGCTCTGGTATACGAAAACGGTTTGACATATCGACTTGAAATCCATAACTTTTTGTTGCCATCGTCTGAAGATGACACGGTTCAATTTTGGTGAAAATCGGACCAACGGTCTAGGAGGAGTTCGAAAAAGTAGGTTTTTAAAGAAAAACAATATGGCGGACAGGAAGTTTACCTGACTATGGCAAATTTGATATCTATGTTCTCAGCATGACCCAAGGAATCTACTGAGACCAGTTTCATTACAATTGGTGAATACAGTCAAAAGTTATTATCATTTTTGTACATTTTGTTATAACTTTTGACCACAAGGTGGCGCTGGTCCGAAACTTCTCAGGCTCCTTCAGGGCATTGTGCTGATGACCCATACCAAGTTTCGTCATGATACGCTAATGCGTTCGTAAAATACAGCATTTTAGCACAAAATTCAAAATGGCCGACAGCCAAAATGGCCGAAGTGGGAAAATTGGATATCATTCGACTCGGCATGATTCCCCGAATCCAACGAGACCAAATTTATGATTTTAGGACAAACCCATCAAAAGTTTTAAGCAAAAATATCCATTTTTCATATCTCCGCACCAGTAGGTGGCGCTGCGCCGAAACACTGCATGGTGCCTCAGGTCATGCTTGTCATGACATGTACCAAGTTTGGTCTGAATATGATAAAGTGTTACAGAGATACAGCCTTACTTCTATTTTCGCAGGCGCTACGTACAATTCGATCGTGTGTTTTTCGAAAACGGTTTGAGCAATCGACTTGAATTCCATAACTTTTTGTCAGCATTCTCTGAAGATGATCTGGTTCAATTTTCGTGAAAATCGGAGTAACGATCTAGGAGGAGTTCGAAAAAGTATGTTTATCAGAAAATTCAAAATGGCGGAAAAATTTTCATGACGGAAAATGACGTCATATGATACATTCGATTCGTCTTGAGCCAAGGACTCAGGGGAAAAAAGAATTTTGTTTCTAGCCCTTACGGTTCAAAAGTTATTAACATAAACATAAGTGCAACTTTGGACAGCTGGTGGCGCTAGAGGGATTGAGTTAGAGACTCCAAATTTGCTATGGTCAAAGGTCAGACTGTCCTCTAACTGTGTGCCAAATTTCACAACTTTCCCGCAAGCGGTTCTATGGGCTGCCATAGACTTCAAGAGCGGAAGAAGAAGCGGAAGAATAAATATAGCTGCAAGCAGCAATTACGGGGCCAAGCACAAAAACGGCACAAGAAGCCAGCCAACATGGCTGGGAGCATCAGACCAACAGCAGCAGTGAGCAATTAAAGACCTATTAAGATAATTTTAGACAAAAGAGCTGAAAAATTATAAAAAATGAGGATTTACTGTTTCATCACTTTCGACCAATAGGTGGCGCTGTGACCAAATTAATGTGGTATGGTCAGAGTGAGGTGACAATGAGACCTGCAAAGTTTGGTGTCAATATGTCAAAGCATTGCAGAGATACATTTTCAAGAGTCGTTTTTGCATCTTGCCTCAAATTCTTTGCTCTGGTATACGAAAACGGTTTGACATATCGACTTGAAATCCATAACTTTTTTGTCGCCATGGTATGAAGATGATAAGGTTCAATTTTGGTGAAAATCGGAGCAACGGTCTAGGAGGAGTTCGAAAAAGTAGGTTTTTAAAGAAAAACAATATGACGGACAGGAAGTTCAGCTGACTATGGCAAATTTGATATCTATGTTCTCAGCATGACCCAAGGAATCTACTGAGACAAGTTCCATTACAATCAGTCAATATAGTCAAAAGTTATTAGCATTTTTGTAAATTTTGTTATAACTTTTGACCACAAGGTGGCGCAGTGCCGAAACTTCTCAGGCTCCTTCACGGCATTGTCCCGATGACCCATACCGAGTTTCGTAACGATAAGTTAATGAGTTCGTAAAATACAGCATTTTAGCACAAAATTCAAAATGGCCGACGGCCAAAATGGCCGAAGTGGGAATATTGGATATCATTCGACTCGGCATGATGCCCCGAATACAAGGAGACCAAATTTTTGATTTTTGGACAAACCCATCAGAAGTTATAAGCAAAAATAACCATTTTTCATATCTCCGCACCAGTAGGTGGCGCTGCGACGAAACACTGCATGGTGCCTCAGGTCATGCTTGTGATGACATGTACCAAGTTTGGTCTGAATATGATGAAGTGTTGCAGAGATACAGCCTTACTTCTATTTCCGCAAGCGCTACGTACAATTCGTTCGTGTGTTTTTCGAAAACGGTTTGAGCAATTGACTTGAATTCCATAATATTTTGTCAGCTTGGTCTGAAGATGATCTGGTTCAATTTTCGTGAAAATCGGAGTAACGGCCTAGGAGGAGTTCGAAAAAGTAGGTCTTTCAGAAAATTCTAAATGGCGGAAAAATTTTCATGACGGAAAATGACGTCATATGGTGCAATCGATTCGTCTTGACCCAAGGAATCAGAGGAAAAAGAATTTTGTTTCTAGCCCTTATGATTCAAAAGTTATTAGCATAAACATTAGTGCAAGTTTGGACAGCTGGTGGCGCTAGAGGGATTGAGTTAGAGACTCCAAATTTGCTATGGACAAAGATCAGACTGTCCTCTAACAGTGTGCCAAATTTCACAACTTTTTACCATACGGTTCTATGGGCTGCCATAGACTTCAAGAGCGGAAGAAGAAGAAGAATGATAATAAGCGTACGGAACGCCAACAATAACAATAGGTGCCTAAGCACCTTCGGTGCTTGGCCCCTAAATATAGCTGCAAGCAGCAATTACGGGGCCAAGCACAAAAACGGCACAAGAAGCAAGCCAACACGACTGGGAGCATCAGGCTAACTGCAGCAGTGAGCAATTAAAGACCTATTAAGATCATTTTAGGTAAAAGAGCTGAAAAATGATAAAAAATTAGGATTTACTGGTTCATCACTTTCGACCAATAGGTGGCGCTATGTCCAAATTGTTGTGGTATGGTCAGAGTGAGGTGACAATGACACTTGCAAAGTTTGGTGTCAATATGTCAAAGCACTGAAGAGATACAGCTTCAAGAGTCGTTTTGCATCATGCCTCAAATTCTTTGCTCTGGTATACGAAAACGGTTTGACATATCGACTTGAAATCCATAACTTTTTGTCTGCATGGTCTGAAGATGACACGGTTCAATTTTGGTGAAAATCGGAGCAACGGTCTAGGAGGAGTTCGAAAAAGTAGGTTTTTAAAGAAAAACAATATGGCGTACAGGAAGTTCAGCTGACTATGGTAAATTTGATATCTATGTTCTCAGCATGGCCCAAGGAATCAACTGAGACCAGTTGCATTACAATTGGTGAATACAGTCAAAAGTTATTAACATTTTTGTACATTTTGTTATAACTTTTGGCCACAAGTTGGCGCTGGTCCGAATCTTCTCAGGCTCCTTCAGGGCATTGTGCTGATGACCCATACCGAGTTTTGTAAAGATACGCTAATGCGTTCGTAAAATACAGCATTTTAGCACAAAATTCAAAATGTCCGACGGCCAAAATTGCTGATATGGTAATAATGGTTATCATTCGACTCGGCATGATGCCCCGAATCCAACGAGACCAAATTTATGATTTTTGGACAAACCCATCAGAAGTTATAAGCAAAAATAGCCATTTTTCATATTTCCGCACCAGTAGGTGGCGCTGCGCCGAAACACTGCATGATGCCTCAGGTCATACTTGTGATGATAGGTACCAAGTTTGGTCTGAATATGATAAAGCAGTGCAGAGATACAACTACAAGAGTGTGTTTTACAACATGCCTCAAATTCATTGCTCCGGTATACGAAAACGGTTTTACATATGAACTTGAAATCCATAACTTTTTGTCGGCATGGTCTGAAGATGATACATTTCAATTTTGGTGAAAATCAGAGCAATGGTGTAGGAGGAGTTCGAAAAAGTAGGTTTTTAAAGAAAAACAATATGGCGGACAGGAAGTTCAGCCGACTATAGCAAATTTGATATCCATGTTCTCAACATGACCCAAGGAATCTACTGAGCCCAGTTTCATTACAATCGGTTAATACAGTCAAAAGTTATTCGCATTTTTGTAAATTTTGTTATAACTTTTGACCACAAGGTGGCGCTGGTCCGAAACGTTTTGAGTATTGTCAGGGCATGGTGCCAAAGACCCATACCGAGTTTTGTAACGATACGTTAATGCGTTCGTAAAATACAGCATTTTAGCACAAAATTCAAAATGGCCGACGGACAAAATGGCCGATATTGGAAAATTGGATATCAGTCGAATCGACATGACTCCCTGAATCTAACAAGACCAAATTTATGATTTTTGGCCAAACCCATCAGAAGTTATAAGCAAAAATAGCCATTTTTCATATCTCCGCACCACTAGGTGGCGCTGCGCCGAAACGCTGCATGTTGCCTCAGGTCATGCTTGTGATGACAGGTACCAAGTTTGGTCTGAATACAATAAAGCGTTACGGAGATACAGCCTTATGTCTATTTTCGCAAGCACTACGTACAATTCGTTCGCGTGTTTTTCGAAAACGGTTTGAGGAATCAACTTGAATTCCATAACTTTTTGTCAGCGTGGTCTGAAGATGATGTGGTTCAATTTTCGTGAAAATCGGAGTAACGGCCTAGGAGGAGTTCGAAAAAGTAGGTTTTTCAGAAAATTCAAAATGGCGGAAAAATTTTCATGACGGAAAATGAAAAAAGAATTTTGTCTCTAGCCCTTATGGTTCAAAAGTTATTAGCATAAACATAAGTGCAAGTTTGGACAGCTGGTGGCGCTAGAGGCATTGAGTTAGAGACTCCAAATTTGCTATGGACACAGTTCAGACTGTCCTCTAACTGTGTGCCAAATTTCACAACTTTCCCGCAAGTGGTTCTATGGGCTGCCATAGACTTCAAGAGCGGAAGAAGAAGAAGAAGAAGAAGAATAAATATAGCTGCAAGCAGCAATTACGGGGCCAAGCACAAAAACGGCACAAGAAGCCAGCCAACATGGCTGGGAGCATCAGACCAACAGCAGCAGTGAGCAATTAGAAAAAAAAGTTATTAGCATTTTTGTCAATTTTGTTATAACTTTTGACCACAAGGTGGCGCTGGTCTGGAACCTCTCAGGCTCCTTCAGGGCATTGTCCTGATGACCCATATCAAATTTATGAATTTTGGTCAAACCCTTCAGAAGTTATAAGCAAAAAAAGCCATTTTTCATATCTCCACTCCAGTAGGTGGCGCTGCGCCGAAACACTGTATGGTGCCTCAGGTCATGATTGTGATTACACGTACCAAGTTTGGTCTGAATATGATAAAGCATTGCAGAGATACAGCTTCAAGAGTCGTTTTTGCATCATGCCTCAAATTCGTTGCGCTGGTATACGAAAACGGTTTGACTTATCGACTTGAAATCCATAACTTTTTGTTGACATGGTCTGAAGATGATACGGTTCGATTTTGGTGAAAATCGGAGCAACGGTCTAGGAGGAGTTCGAAAAAGTAGGTTTTTAAAGAAAAACAATACAGCGGACAGGAAGTACAGCTAACTATGGCAAACTTGATATCTATTTTCTCAGCATGACCCACAGAATCTACTGAGTCCAGATTCATTCCAATCGGTTAACATAGTCAAAAGTTATTAGCATTTTTGTAAATTTTGTTATAACTTTTGACCACAAGGTGGCGCTGGTCCGAAACTTCTCAGGCTCCTTCAGGGCATTGTGCTGATGACCCATACCAAGTTTCGTAACGATACGCTAATGGGTTCGTAAAATACAGCATTTTAGCACAAAATTCAAAATGGCTGACGGCCAAAATGTCCGATATGGGAAAATTGGTTAGCATTCGACTCAGCATGATGCCCCCAATCCAACGAGACCACATTTATGATTTTTGGCCAAACCCATAAGAAGTTATAAGCAAAAACATAAATTTTTCATATCTCCGCACCAGTAGGTGGCGCTGCGCCGAAACGCTGCATGTTGCCTCAGGTCATGCTTGTGATGACAGGTACCAAGTTTGGTCTGAATACGATAAAGCGTTGCGGAGATACAGTCCTTATGTCTATTTTCACAAGCACTACGTACAATTTGTTCGCGTGTTTTTCGAAAACGGTTTGAGGAATCAACTTGAATTCCATAACTTTTTGTCGGCATGGTCTGAAGATGATCTGGTTCAATTTTCGTGAAAATCGGAGTAACGGCCTAGGAGGAGTTCGAAAAAGTACGTTTTTCAGAAAATTCTAAATGGCGGAAAAATTTTCATGACGGAAAATGACGTCATATGGTGCAATCGATTCGTCTTGACCTAAGGAATCAGAGGAAAAAAGAATTTTGTTTCTAGCACTCGGTTCAAAAGTTATTAGCATAAACATAAGTGCAACTTTGGACAGCTGGTGGCGCTAAAGGGATTGAGATAGAGACTCCAAATTTGCTATGGACATAGCTCAGACTGTCCTCTAACTGTGTGCCAAATTTCATAACTTTCCCGCAAGCGGTTCTATGGGCTGTCATAGACTTCAAGAGCGGAAGAAGAAGAAGAAGAAGAAGAAGAAGAAGAATAAAAAAAAAAAAAAAAAGAACGCCAACAATAACAATAGGTACCTCCGCACCTTCGGTGCTTGGCCCCTAATAAGCGTACGGAACGCCAACAATAACAATATGTGCCTAAGCACCTTCGGTGCTTGGCCCCTAATAAATATAGCTGCAAGCAGCAATTATGGGGCCAAGCACAAAAACGGCACAAGAAGCAAGCCAACACGACTGGGAGCATCAGGCTAACTTCAGCAGTGATCAATTAAAGACCTATTAAGATCATTTTAGGTAAAAGAGCTGTAAAATGATCAAAAATGAGGATTTACTGGTTCATCACTTTCGACCAATAGGTGGCACTGTGTCCAAATTGTTGTGGTATGGTCAGAGTGAGGTGACAATGACACTTGTAAAGACTTGTAAAAACTTGCAAATTTGATATCTATTTTCTCAGCATAACCCAAGGAATCTACAGAAACTAGTTTTATTGCAATTGGTTAATATAGACAAAAGTTATTAGTATTTTTGTAAATTTTGTTATAACTTTTGACCACAAGGAGGCACTGGTCCGAAACTTCTCAGGCTCCTTCAGAGCATTGTGCTGATGACCCATACCGAGTTTCATAATGATACGCTAATGCGTTCGTAAAATACAGCATTTTAGCACAAAATTCAAAATGGCCAATATGGGAAAATTGGATATCATTCGACTCGGCATGATTCCCCGAATCCAACGAGACCAAATTTATGATTTTTGGACAAACCCATCAGAAGTTATAAGTAAAAATAACCATTTTTCATATCTCCGCACCAGTAGGTGGCGCTGCGCCGAAACACTGTATAATGCCTCAGGTCATGCTTGTGATGACACGTACCAAGTTTGGTCTGAATATGATAAAGCATTGCAGAGATACAGCTTCTGAATATGATAAAGCATTGCAGAGATACAGCTTCAAGAGTCATTTTTGCATAATATCTCAAATTGTTTGCTCTGGTATACGAAAACGGTTTGACTTATCGACTTCAAATCCATAACATTCTGTCGGCATGGTCTGAAGATCATACGGTTCAATTTTGGTGAAAATCGGAGCAACGGTCTAGGAGGACTTTGAAAAAGTAAGTTTTTAAAGAAAAACAATACACCGGACAGGAAGTTCAGCTGACTATAGCAAATTTGATATCTATGTTCTCAGCATGACCCAAGGAATATACTGAGACCAGTTTCATTACAATTGGTGAATACAGTCAAAAGTTATTAGCATTTTTGTAAATTTTGTTATAACTTTTGACCACAAGGTGGCGCTGGTCCGAAACTTCTCAGGCTCCTTCAGGACATTGTGCTGATGACCCATACCAAATTTATGATTTTTGGTCAAACCCATCAGAAGTTATAAGCAAAAATAGCCATTTTTCATATCTCCACTCCAGTAGGTGGCGCTGCGCCGAAACACTGTATAATGCCTCAGGTCATGCTTGTGATGACACGTACCAAGTTTGGTCTGAATATGTNAAAAATAAGAGGGTGATCTCAATGTATGCTGAAAGTGACACATTTTCTGCTTCCAGTTGGTGGCGCTATTACTTTGAATCACAATAGTCACATCCATGTGATCAGCCTTGTACAACGAAGACTAAGCCGAAGTTTCATCAAAATCAATTAATGTATGCAGAAGTTATAACACTTTGTTTCCCTTTTCTTGCCATAAATTCGTTGCCTCGCCACGGCCAAACCGTTTGAGATATCCAAAATCCGTTTGCAATTAAACAACTTCAATGTGTTAGCAACAAGTTAAAAAAAGTTTGGTGTAAATTGGATAAACCCTGTAGGAGCAGTAGTATAAAATTCATAGCCTGTTTTTTCAAAAAATTAACATTCAAACCAAAATAGCTGACTTCCTGTTGGTCGGAGCTAATGAATGTAAATTAGAAAATTGTCCGGCTTGATGAGAACAATATGTGTACCGAGTTTGGTGATTGTAGGAAAAACTAACCCCCCCACTTTTGTCAAAAGGTGGCGCTACTGAGCCCCTCCACCACGCCCATTTCTATGGCTTTGTCCATGTCTACTGGTTGACAATATTGATGTGTGTGTCGAGTTTCATGCAATTTGAAGCATGTTAAGAGCCTCAAAAACACTCAAGAATATTATTACAGTTTGACCTGTTGCCATGGCAACAATATTTCAAATATCAAAAATCCTGTCATAGGTCTACATCTGCTGTGTATTGACATTACACTGATGAAGTTTGAAGCAAATCAGGTAAAAATAAGAGGGTGATCTCAAAACATTTCAAAAAGTGATACACTTCCTGCTGCCAGTTGGTGGCGCTATAACTTTGACTCACAATAGTCACATCCATGTGATCAGACTCCTATAACGAACACACTCGTGAAGTTTCATAAAGATCAATATATGTATGCAGACGTTATAACACATTTCCTGTTTCCTTTTTCTCGCCATAAATTCGTTGCCTCGCCACGGACAAACCGTTCGAGATATCAAAAATCCCCTGGCAATTTTTAATCATCAGTGTCTTGACTTCATGCTGACCGAGTTTGGTGGCGATCGGATTAATCGTCTAGGAGGAGTATATCAAATTCCAGAGCATGCGTTTTTCAAACAACCCTTAATAGCTGACTTCCTGTTGGCGTGACGTTTAACTTAGAGCACGAAAGTTGTTCGGCCCGATGAGGTCTATATGTGTACCGAGTTTCAGACTAATACGTGCAAGCGTGTTTAATATATGGACAAATTTTCAGACCTTTTTCAAGGGGGCGCTGTTGAGCCCCCTGCCACGCCCGGGTACCAGCTTCTGCCCGGCCCTGTTGGCCGCGGATTCCAATGTGTGTGCCAATTTTCAAGAGTTTTTGAGCATGTTAAGGCCCCCAAAAAGCCCCGGAAGACGGAAAAAAATAAAAAATAAAAAAAATAATAATAATCCTTAGAAAAACAAGAGGGCCCTGCGCGAATTTTCGCTTGGGCCCTAATAATAATCCTTAGAAGAACAAGAGGGCCCTGCGCGAATTTTCGCTTGGGCCCTAATAATAATCCTTAGAAGAACAAGAGGGCCCTGCGCGAATTTTCGCTTGGGCCCTAATAATAATAATCCTTAGAAGAACAAGAGGGCCCTGCGCGAATTTTCGCTTGGGCCCTAATAATATCCTAAAATCCTAAAGAAAACAATAGGGCCTTCAGCCCCTTGGGCTTTGGCCCTAATAATCCTAAAGAAAACAATAGGGCCTTCAGCCCCTTATAGGGCTTTGACCCTAATAATAATAATAATAATAATAATAATAATAAACGGAGCAATTCCAATAGGGTCCTCACACCATCGGTGCTCGGGCCCTAATAATTAAAGCTGCAAGCAGCGTTGAGAGGGCCCTCGCACCTGGGCTCACCGCCACCCGTTGGCCTCAGGAAAACAGTGAACAGTGGGCGTCATGCATTTAAGTGAGTGAATACAGGAGAATTATGCCAAAGTCATTTCGAAATGCCACACTTCCTGCGGCCAACAGGTGGTGCTTTTACCGTAACTGAATTTTGCCTTGTTGATGTCTTCAGGCCAGGACTATCATTGAACACGTGAAGTTTGAAGCAGATCGGACATTGTATGCCTGAGTTACAACAACTTCCTGTTTCTTTCGTGGCGTTAATCGCATACATTAGCACTCAGCCAAGTGTTGCATGATTTAACGTGTTTCTAGCATGTCTGGTACTTCGTGGCATGATGAAATGTGAATCTGGTAGTGAATTACAGTATAAAGCATGCCACTTCCTGTTGCCAGCAGGTGGCGCTATGACTAACTGAATATTATCATATAGACGTCTTTAGGCTAGGACTCTTATCACACATGTGAAATTTGGAGCAGATCGGACATAGTATGCCTGAGTTACAACAGTTTCCTCTTTCATGGTGAAACATCAGACTTTGTCAGGCCGCCACGGACACGCCCTTCACCGAAACCTCAAGATCTTTGATATTTATCATCGCTAAGGTCTTAAGATTAGACTGACAACATATGATGTTGATCTGGTTAAATCTCCATGAGGAGTTAATCACAGTGTAAAACATGTCATTTCCTGTTGCCTGCAGGTGGCGCTATGACTGTAACTGAATATTGTTATGAAGATGTCTTCAGGTCAGGACTCTAATAAAGCATGTGAAGTTTGGGGCAGATCCGACATTGTTTGTCTGAGTTACAACAACTTCCTTTTTCATGGCGAAAACATCAAACTTTGTCAGGCTGCCACGGACACGCCCTTCAGCGAAAACTCTAGATCTTCGTAATTTAACATCACAAAGGTCTTTAGATTAGACTGACCAAAAATGACATTGATCTGATTAAATCTCTAGGAGGAGTTCGTTAAAGTACAACGTCTGGAAAATGCAAAAAACGGTGAATTAATTCAAAATATCTGACTTCCTGTTTGGTTTCGGATTTCGCTCCAAGAGAATTTTTTGTAGGTACTGGGCTGATAAATGTGTGTACCGAATTTAAAACCCCTACTGTTATGTAGCGAGCGGGGCTGTACGTTAGATGGCGCTATCGAGCCATTTTGCCACGCCCAATTCCGAAACCCATAACAGACGTAAATTTTCACCACTTCTGACGCGTGTGCAAAGTTTCATGAGTTTTCGAGCACGTTTAGGCCCTCTAAAATGCGATTTACTTTGGAGAAGAAGAAGAATAATAATAATTAAAGCTGCAAGCAGCGATGAAAGGGCCCTCGCACCCGGGCTAACTGCCACCCATTGGCATCAGGAAAACAGTGAACAGTGGGCGACATGCATATAAGCGAGTAAATACAGGAGAAATATAGCCAAGTCATTTCAAAGTGCCACACTTCCTGCTGCCAACAGGTGGCGCTTTGACCGTAACCGAATATTGCCATGTAGATGTCCTCAGGCCAGGACTATTATCAAACATGTGAAGTTTGGAGCAGATCAGACATTGTATGCCTGAGTTACTAGAACTTCCTGTTTCTTGGCTTTAATCGCATACATTAGCACTTAGCCAAGTGCTTCATGATTTAACATATTTCTAGTATGTTTGGTACATCATGGCATATTAAAATGTTTTTCTGAGAGTGAACTAAAGTGTAAAGGATACCATTTCCTGTTGCCAGCAGGTGGCGCTATGACTAACTGAATATTGACATATAGATGTCTTTAGGCCAGGACTCTTATCACACATGTGAAGTTTGGAGCAGATCGGACATAGTATGCTTCAGTTACAACAGCTTCATCATTCATGGCGAAACATCAGAATTTGTCAGGCCGCCACGGACACGCCCTTCAACGAAAACTCAAGATCTTTCCAATTCAATGTCACTAAGGCTAAGATTAGACTGACCACATATGATGTTGTTATTATTAAATGTCTATGAGGAGTTAATCACAGTGTAAAACATGTCATTTCCTGTTGCTGGCAGGTGGCGCTATGACTGCAACTGAACATTGGCATACAGATATCTTCAGGTCAGGACTCTAATAAAACTTGTAAAGTTTGAGGCAGATCCAACATCGTATGCCTGAGTTACAACAACTTTCTGTTTCATGGCGAAACATCGAACTTTGGCAGGCCGCAACGGCCACACCCTTGAGCGAAAACTCTAGATCTTTGCAATTTAACGTCATACAGGCCTTTAGATTAGACTGACCAAATATGATGTTGATCTGGTTAAAGCTCTAGGAGGAGTTCATTAAAGTACAACGTCTGGAAATGGCAAAAACTGCACAAATTTTGCAAAGAAAATTCAAAATATCTGACTTCCTGTTGGTTTTCAGATCTCACTTCATTGAAATTTTTTAGGTGGCGCTCTCGAGCCATTTTGCCACACTTAATTCTGAAACCCATATCAGACGTAAATTTTCGCCACTTCTGACGCATCTGCAAAGTTTCATGAGTTTTCGAGTATGTTTCGGCCCTCAAAAAAGTGATTCACCTTACATGGCGAAACATCAGACTTTGTCGGTCACCACGGACACGCCCTTCAACGAAAACTCAAGATCTTTGCGATTTAACATCTCAAAGGCCTTAAGATTAGACTGACCATATATGATGTTGATCTGGTTTAATCTCTATGAGAAGTTAATCACAGTGTAAAACATGTAATTTCCTGTTGCCCCCAGGTGGCGCTATGACTGTAACTGAATATTGCCATATAGATATCTTCAGGCCAGGACTCTAATAAAACATGTGAAGTTTGGGGCAGATCAGACATTGTATGCCCGAGTTACAACAACTTCCTGTTTCATGGCGAAACATTGAACTTTGCCAGGCCG
Source organism: Megalobrama amblycephala (assembly GCF_018812025.1). Classification (NCBI taxonomy): domain Eukaryota; kingdom Metazoa; phylum Chordata; class Actinopteri; order Cypriniformes; family Xenocyprididae; genus Megalobrama; species Megalobrama amblycephala. The sequence goes on from NC_063047.1 coordinate 4,528,306, forward strand.
CCACGGACACGACCTTCAGCGAAAACTCTAGATCTTCGCAATTTAACGTCTCGAAAGCCTTTAGATTAGACTGACCAAATACGATGTTGATCTGATTAAAGCTCTAGGAGGAGTTTGTTAAAATACAACATGTGGAAATGGCAAAAACTGCCAAAATTTTGTAGAGAAAATTCAAAATATCTCACTTCCTGTTGGGTTTACAAACTTTGCACCCAGGGGCTTTTTTGTAGGTATTGGGCTGTTACATCTGTCTACCGAATTTCACACCTGTACGTGAAACGTAGCACGAAGGGCGCTTAATTGAAATTTTGTAGGTGGCGCTATCGAGCCATTTTGCCACACCTAATTCTGAAACCCATATCAGATGTAAATTTTCACCACTTCTGACGCTTGTGCAAAGTTTCATGAGTTTTTGAGAACGTTTAGGCCCTCAAAAATGCGATTCATTTTGGAGAAGAAGAATAATTGGCTGAGCAATTACAATAGGGTCCTCACACCATCGGTGCTCGGGCCCTAATTAAAGCTGCAAGCAGCGTTGAGAGGGCCCTCGCACCCGGGCTCACCGCCACCCGTTGGCCTCAGGAAAACAGTGAACAGTGGGCGTCTTGCATTTAAGTGAGTGAATACAGGAGAATTATGCCAGTCATTTCGAAATGCCACACTTCCTGTGGCCAACAGGTGGCGCTTTGACCATCACTGAATATTGCCATGCTGATGTCTTCAGGCAAGGACTATCATCGAACATGTGAAGTTTAAAACAGATCGGACATTGTATGCCTGAGTTACAACAACTTCCTGTTTCTTTTGTGGTGTTATTTGCATACATTAGAACTTAGCCAAGTGTTGCATGATTTAACATGTTTCTAGCATGTTTGGTACTTCGTGGCATAATGAAACGTGAATCTGGTAGTGAATTACAGTGTAAAGCATGCCATTTCCTGTTACCAGCAGGTGGCACTATGGCTAACTGAATATTGTCATATAGATGTCTTAAGGCCAGGACTCTTATCACTCATGTGAAGTTTGGAGCAGATCGGATATTGTATGCTTGAGTTACAACAGCTTCATCATTCATGGCGAAACATCAGAATTTGTCAGTCCGCCACAGACACGCCCTTCAGCAAAAACTCAAGATCTTTGATATTTAACATCTCCAAGGCCTTAAGATTAGACTGGCCATATATGATGTGCTTCTTGTTTAATCTCTTTGAGGAGTTAATCACAGTGTAAAACATGTTATTTCCTTGTAGCAAATTAGCTCAAAATAAATATGAATAATTAATCATAACTAGTTATAATTAATTATTAATATTTTAATCAGTTAATAAAATTAACTTAATGTAATAAAATTAATATTACCATCAATTAACCTGGTGTTCAATGAACACAGTGTTAATTGTTTATTAATTCTAAGAAATGTTCATTTCCAGGTTATGGGAAATAACAATCTTATTCTACTAAAAGCCTGTAGTCAGGACCGACATGAATAGGGACTCCCGTATATGAGCGCAAAACACGGACAACCTTACGTGTGACATGAACAAGACTTTATTAACTAGACTAAACACTTAAACTACTCTAACATTCACACACATACATGCATACAGTTTACCAAGAGAGAGAGAGCTAAAGCAGAGTACAGGAAGCAAGAGGTTACAGCATTGTTGGACATTTCAGCAGATCAACAGCCTTGAGCAAACCACCAGTTTAGTTTTAACAGGCCCTTCTTTAAAAGGGGTAAGGATACTCAATGTATCCGATAATGAGACTAAGTTTGATACTTGCATGTCTCTCCAAGTTGAATTAAAACTGTCCTGATGCAATTTGTGGAGGCTCCCGTTGAATCATTGCTGATATTGTCTTGATGAAAGAAAACCAGTTGGATTCAGAGGATCTTTGGTGAATGGAAGGTCTAGGCCGAGGCCTGGCACAAGCTTGGGGTTCCTTAGAAGCTTCTAGCTTCTTAAAGCGTCATCTTGACGTCAGCATTTTTCAGTAAAAAAGAAGAAGAGGAGGAAGAGCAGGAAGAGAGAGGTTTTATCTTGTGATCCGTGAATATAAGGGGTGAAGACGTCACACCCTCTTAAGGTGTCTGAGCCAATAAGGAGTTGCCCCCTCGGAGGGAAGTTTTATGAGTCTTTGTTCTGTAGCAAGATATTAGCATAAGACACTGGATTGGATGTTTGAGAGAAGAACCCTCTAGATTCTTATAATACTAATGTGTCACAGAGTTAGTAACATGTAACATAAATTACCAAATAGGAAATTAAAGTTGGAGTCCGTAGATACCAAGCATGCTGCCAATGTGGTCTCAGTTAACTATACATTTGCAACTATGGAACATTAATACCAAAATAGTTCAAAAGAGAGAATTAATACATAGAATAAAGCCTATAAAAGGAAAGTCATGAGATGGGAAAATTGGATACATGTTTATACATTTCCCAAGTGGTTATATAGAGAATACATAGGATTAAGAGAGTTTATTTGTCCTTCTCAGGAAGGATGAGTCACTAGTCTCTACAGCATTCTTATGGATCATAAAAGTACCATATAACTGTAACAGGACACCTAGTTGTGCCTGTGTGCTAGCTACACTTGGGATGTTGGTTGCAGTTTTAGGGGATGAGTTCAGAGAACTTTGATAGTGAGAGTGAGTTTATGGGTAATTCATTAAATACCATGAATAATTGTGTGGCTGATTGGTCCAGACGCTACATCCTGTTGCCCCCAGGTGGCGCTATGACTGTAACTGAATATTGTCATATAGATGTCTTCAGGTCAGGACTCTAATAAAACATGTGAAGATTGGGGCAGATCCGACATTGTATGCCCGAGTTACAACAACTTCCTGTCTCATGGCGAAACATCGAACTTTGCCAGGCCACCACGGACACGCCTTTCAGTGAAAACTCTAGATCTTCGCAATTTAATGTCTCAAAGGCCTTTAGATTAGACTGACCAAATATGATGTTGATCTGATTAAAGCTCTAGGAGGAGTTAATTAAAGTACAACGTCTGGAAATGGCAAAAACTGCACAAATTTTGCAAAGAAAATTCAAAATATCTCACTTCTAGTTGGTTTTCAGATTTCACTTCAAGAGACTTTTTTGTAGGTATTGGGCTGTTAGATGTGTGTACCAAATTTCATACCTGTACGTGAAACGTAGTGTCAGGGGCACTTCGTTGAAATTTTTTAGGTGGCGTTATTGAGCCATTTTGCCCCACTTAATTCTGAAACCCACATCAGACGTAAATTTTCACCACTTCTGACGCGTCTGCAAAGTTTAATGAGTTTTCGAGTATGTTTCGGCCCTCAAAAAAGTGATTCACCTTACATGGCGAAACATCAGACTTTGTCGGTCACCACGGACACGCCCTTCAACGAAAACTCAAGATCTTCGCAATTTAACATCTCAAAGGCCTTAAGATTAGACTGCCCATATATGATGTTGATCTGGTTTAATCTCTATGAGAAGTTAATCACAGTGTAAAACATATCATTTCCTGTTGCCCCCAGGTGGCGCTATGACTGTAACTGAATATTGGCATATAGATGTCTTCGGGTCAGGACTCTAATAAAACATGTGATGTTTGGGGCAGATCAGACATTGTATGCCTGAGTTACAACAACTTCCTTTTTCATGGCGAAACATCAAACTTTGCCAGGGCGCCACGGACACGCCCTTCAGCGAAAACTCTAGATCTTCGCAATTTAACGTCTCAAAGGCCTTTAGATTAGACTGACCAAATACGATGTTGATCTGATTAAAGCTCTAGGAGGAGTTCGTTAAAGTACAACATGTGGAAATGGCAAAAACTGCCAAAATTTTGTAGAGAAAATTCAAAATATCTCACTTCCTGTTGGGTTTACAAACTTTGCACCCAGGGGCTTTTTTGTAGGTATCGGGCTGTTACATCTGTCTACCGAATTTCATAACTGTACGTGAAACGTAGCACGAAGGGCGCTTAATTGAAATTTTGTAGGTGGCGCTGTCGAGCCATTTTGCCACACCTAATTCTGAAACCCATATCAGATGTAAATTTTCACCACTTCTGACGCGTGTGCAAAGTTTCATGAGTTTTTGAGAATGTTTAGGTCCTCAAAAATGCGATTCATTTTGGAGAAGAAGAATAATTGGCTGAGCAATTCCAATAGGGTCCTCACACCATCGGTGCTCGGGCCCTAATAATAATAATAATAATAATAAACGGAGCAATTCCAATAGGGTCCTCACACCATCGGTGCTCGGGCCCTAATAATAATAATAATAAACGGAGCAATTCCAATAGGGTCCTCACACCATCGGTGCTCGGGCCCTAATAATCCTAAAGAAAACAAAAGGGCCTTCAGCCCCTTACAGGGCTTTGGCCCTAATAAATATAGCTGCGAGCAGCGATGACGGGCCAAAGCCCGGTGGCACCGCCACCCCTGTGGCTTCAGGGCAACTATGCATGGCGGGCAATGGGCATTTAAAACAGTTAAGCATAAAAGGACTGTCAAATTCACTCCACATTTACTGCACTACAAGGTAGCGCTATAGAGCCCCTCCTCCCTGCCCGTTTCTAAGGCTTTGCCTATGTCTACTGGCTAACAATCCTGATGTGTGTGTGGAGTTTCAAACAATTTGAAGCATGCTAAGAGTCTCAAAAGCATTCAAAACCAATATAAAAGTTTGATGCATTGCCAAGGCAACTGTGTTTGAGATATCACAATTCTTTTCAAAGGTCTACATCTGACATGTTTTGACATGATTTAAATGAAGTTTGTAGCAAATAGGGTAAACATAAGATGGTGATCTCAAAGCATGCTGAAAGTAACACATTTCCTGCTGCCAGTTGGTGGCGCTATAACTTTGACTCACAATAGTCACATCTATGTGATCAGCCTTGTAGAACGAAGACACAGCCGAAGATTCATCAAAATCAATTAATGTATGCAGAAGTTATAACACTTTGTTTCCCTTTTCTTGCTATTAATTCGTTGCCTCACCACGGCCAAACCATTTGAGATATCCAAAATCCGTTTGCAATTAAACAACTTCAATGTATTAGCACCAAGTAAAAAAAGTTTGGTGTAAATTGTATAAACCCTGTTGGAGTAGTAGTATTAAATTCAAAGACTGTTTTTTCAAAAAAATAACATTCAAACCAAAATAGCTGACTTCCTGTTGGTTGGCGCTAATGAATGTAAATTAGAAAATTGTCCGGCTTGATGAGTACAATATGTGTACCGAGTTTGGTGACTGTAGGAAAAACTAACCCCCCCACTTTTGTCAAAAGGTGGCGCTACTGAGCCCCTCCACCACGCCCATTTCTATGGCTTTGTCCATGTCTACTGGTTGACAATATTGATGTGTGTATCGAGTTTCATGCAATTTGAAGGATGTTAAGAGCCTCAAAAACACTCAAGAATATTATTAAAGTTTGATGTGTTGCCATGGCAACAATATTTAAAATATCAAGAATCCTGTCAAAGGTCTACATCTGCTGTGTATTGACATTACACTGATGAAGTTTGAAGCAAATCAGGTAAACATAACAGAGTGAACTCAATGCATTTTGAAAGTGACACACTTCCTGCTGCCAGTTGGTGGCGCTATAACTTTGACTCACAATAGTCACATCCATGTGACTATAATAGACAGAGCCGTAGATCACTGATAAGCCACGCAATATCGCGTTCAATATCGATATGTATCGCCGTCGATACTGAACGCGATATTGCGTGGCTTATCAGTGAACTACGGCTCTGTCTATTAAATGCCGCTCCATTTGAAAGCAGGTGATGGCGATTTAGCGGTAATCAGGGAACCGGCTTTACTGAAGAAATGCGCGTGACAAAAGCATTCGATACATCGCCCTTCCCTAACTGAGTTTTATACTTATATGTGCAAGCGTGTTTGATATATAGACCAAAATTTCAGACCCTGTTCAAGGGGGCGCTGTCGAGCCCTCCTGCCACGCCCGGGTACCAGCTTCTGCCCGGCCCTGATGGCCGCGGGTTCCAATGTATGTGCAAAGTTTCATGAGTTTTCGAGCATGGTAAGGGCCCCAAAAATGCCCGAATGGTCGAAAAAAAATTAAAAAAAATAATAATAAATATAGCTGCGAGCAGTGATGACGGGCCAAAGCCCAGTGGCACCGCCACCCCGGTGGCTTTAGGTCAACTGTGCACGGCGGGTAATTTGCATTTAAAACGGTTAAACATAAAAGGACTATGTCAATTTCAAACCACATTTACTGCAGTGCTGATGCTCCTATGATGACAAACCACAAAAGCCACATGCATGAGATCGTTTAAATTCAGATGACTTTCATGTCATAAGTCTATTTCAAATGAGTGCAGAATATCATCATAATCTGAAATGTCTGGGTTTTTTCTCATTGCGAGTTCAGGCTGCATGATTTTAGCCCTGATTTTAGCTCGCAGACAGGTTTTGTGAAATCGCAGACAAATGCCCAAAATCACAGGCAAATCGATGGTCTGTTACGCAAGTGCTCTGTTACAGTCTCCCCAACCATTACCTCCTCCATATTCTTCTTTTCTTTTTCTTGTTTTCGCTGAAAATCAGCACACAGGCCATTCGTATTGCAAGCTTCTTGCGGGTTACCGTTTTTAATAATAAACCCAGTCTCACTTGAGAACTCCGGTCTTGCATGCATGATATCGCATTGTTTCCTTGTCACATCTCCCGTGGGTTTGGTTGTGAAACATAGTTTGAGTGCCAGGCAGAGTTGTCGGCGATTCTTCCTATTCTAAATTCATGCAGTGTGAAACCTTCTGTCGCTGATCCATCATGCATTTTGAACACAGCAGCGACTGAATGGCCAAGATAGTCATGCAGTGTGAAAAGAACAGTGACCCAACTACTTTGAAAATCGTGCAGTCTGAACTCGGCTTCAGACAACCCCTATAAAAATTCTAGACCAAATTACATACTGTTATTTGTGCAAAGTCCACAGTGCTCTGAAATAACTAATCCAGCCATAATGTGAATGTCTGTGATTGCTGATGTTGTATAATCCTCACATTTCTATTCATGTTTTTTGACCTCCCTGATATGTTGTTTGTGTACCAATATTATGCACCAAAAGCATGCTTTCATTTAATTTTAATATGTGTGGTATAAGATAAAAAATAAAATGAAAAAATTAATATATAATAAATAGAGCCAAATCACAGATCCTGCAAAGACAATTTTAATGTCAGTCTCAGGTAATAATAAGGTTCATGTCTAGATTTTTCTGCTCACTTATGCAAGTTTATTTTAAACAGCCACTTTTATAATCATGTGAAATTTTACTGAAACAGGGGTTTTTAATAAATTTGAATTATATCAATAAATAAATAATTCAAAAATTCTAACAAAACATTCTAGAAAAAAATAAGATTGTAATGCACACATACGCATACACAGAGAGAGAAAAATATATACATAGACAGTGTGACACAGACATAGACCCACACACAGGCACCCCCCAAACACCCCCTCCCATCCACACACATCCACACACACACACACACACACACACCCCCGAATGAAGCTGAGGTAGTATGGGGGAGGAGAGAGAGAGAGAGAGAGACTGAGACAGACTGAGAAGAACATTTTAAACAAACAAACAAACAAAAAACATCTTAATTGTGACATAAAGTAGTATTTGATAAATTTTTAAATATACCTGCACAAACAGTACATAAAAACATTCTAAGTTCTATATATATCAACTTGATTATATAGGTTTGATTTATCCAACCCTGTTTAAAAATAGGTATATGCTGCCCTCTAGTTGTTACTCTATGTATGACATTAATTATATTTGATTGAAAAAATGGATTAATCTGCCTATTTTTAACTTACACAAGTATTTTGAATTGGAAAAAAATAATAAAATGTGTTTATTTCAAACATCTGTATTGTTCTATATATGAATTAATAGTGTATAGTGTTTTTTTTTAATAGAAAATATGAGTCATTCCGTTTCCCTTTTTTGACATTATTCAATCTATTACCATGGCAAGACGGTTCGAGATATCCATTAAGCGTTCTCAATTTAACATCTTCAATGTCTTAGCAACATGGTAAAAAATGTTTGGTCTGGATTGAATAAACCCCCTAGAAGTAGTAGTTTAAAATTCAGAGCCTGTTTAGTCAAAAAATCCACATTCAAACCAAAATAGCAGACTTCCTGTTGGTCGGAGCAAATGACTGTAAATTAGAAAATTGTCCAGGTTAATGAGAAGAATAAGTGTACCGAGTTTGGTGACTGTAGGTTAAACTAATCCCCCTACTTTTGTCAAAAGGTGGCGCTATAGAGTCCCTGCTCCCCGCCCATTTCTACGGTTTTACCCATGTGTACTGGTTGATATTTCTGATGTGTGCATTGAGTTTCATGCAATTTGAAGCATGTTAAGAGTCTCAAAAGCTTCCAAAACAAATATTAAAGTTTGATGTGTTGCCATGGCAACAGTGTTTGTGATATCACTATTCTTTTCAAAGGTCTACATTCACCATGTCTTACCATTATTCTGGTGAAGTTTGAAGCAAATCGGATAAAAATAAGATGGTGATCTCAAAGCATTTTGAAAGTGACACACTTCCTGCTGCCAGTTGGTGGCGCTATAACTTTGACTCACAATAGTCACATCCATGTGATCGGACTACTACATCCAACACACTTGTGAAGTTTCATAAAGATCAATCAATGTATACTGACGTTATAACACACTTCCTGTTTCCTTTTTCTCGCCATAAATTCGTTGCCTCGCCACGGCCAAACCATTTGAGATATCAAAAATCCGCTGGCAATTTTTCATTATCAATGTCTTGACTTCATGCTGACCGAGTTTGGTGGCAATCGGATTAATCGCCTAGGAGGAGTATATCAAAATCCAGAGCATGCGTTTTTCAAACAACCCATAATAGCTGACTTCCTGTTGAGGTGACGTATAACTTAGAGTACGAAAGTTGTTCAGCCCGATGAAGCCTATATGTGTTCCAAGTTTTATACTTGTATGTGCAAGCGTGTTTGATATATGGACCATGTTTTCGGACCCCATTCAAGGGGGCGCTATCGAGCCCCCCTGCCACGCCCGGGTACCAGCTTCTGTCCGGCTGTAATGGCCGCGGTTTCTGACCCGTGTGCAAATTTTCAAGAGTTTTTGAGCATGTTAAGGGCCCCAAAAAACCCCAAAACCTAAAAAAAAATAATAATAAATATAGCTGCGAGCAGCGATGACGGGCCAAAGCCGGTGGCACCACCACCACGGTGGCTTCAGGTCAACTGTGCACGACGGGCAATGGCCATTTAAAACGGTTAAACATAAAAGGACTGTGTCAATTTCACACCACATGTACTGCAGCGGCTGATGCTGCTATGATGACAAATCACATGCATGAGATCATTTAAAGGTTTTGTGAAATCACAGGCAAATCGGTGCCTGTTCACGCGAGTGACAATCACACAGTGTTCATGAGCAAAGACGCGATCTGAGAGAATCGGCAACGAGTCGCTGACGCCTGTGAGATATTTGGCACGCTAAATATCTGGACCTGTCGGCGATTCAAAATCCTGCTGTGTGAAAAGTGTTCTGACTGAAAACTACATCGGCAATGACTGACAGCCAATGAGAGAGCAAGGTACAGAGCAGCGGGGAGTTATAGACCACAATATCAGCAAGCATAGCTTTGTACACATAAACATTACAATTCTATCAAACAGAAACAAAGCACAAACATTTTCTTGATCATCTGCAACAGCAGCACATTGAAAAGTTATGTATTTACCTCCAACTCTCGATGCAGAACACACAATCCACAGTCTCCCCAACCCTTTCCTCCTCCATATTCTTCTTTTCTTTTTCTTGTTTTCGCTGCAAATCAGCGCACAGGCAATTCGTATTGCAAGCTTCTTGCGGGCTACCATGTTTAATAATAAACCAAGTCTCACATGAGAACTCTTGCACGCATGATATCACGTTGTTTTCTTGTCACATCCCCCTTGTTTTTGGTTGTGAAACATAGTTTGCGTGCCAGACAGAGTTGTCTGCAATTCTTCCTATTGTAAAGTCATGCAGTGTGAAACCTTCTGTCTCCGATCCATCGTGCAGTTTGAACACAGCAGCGACTGAATGCTGGCCAAGATAGTCATGCAGTGTGAAAAGAACAATGACCCGACTACTTTGAAAATTATGCAGTCTGAAAAAAATAATCCAGCCTTAATGTGAATGTCTGTGGTTGCTGATGTTGTATAATCCTCACTCTTCTCTTCATGTGTTTTTTGACCTCCCTAGCTGTTGTTTGTGCACCAATCTTATGCACCAAAAGCATGCTTTAATTTAATTTTAATATGTGTGGTATAAGATAAAAAATAAAATGAAAAAAATTAATAAATAGAGCCAAATCTCAGAACCTGCCAAGACAATTTTAATGTCAGTCTCAGGTAATAATAAGGTACATGTCTAGATTTTTCTGCTCACTTATGCAAGTTTTATTTTAAACAGAAACTTTTATAATCATGTGAAATTTTACTGAAACAGGGGTTTTTAATAAATTTAAATCATGTCAATAAATAATGAATTTAAAAATTTGGTAACACTTTATAATAACTGCAAACTGTGAAGCATTAGTTAAGTATTAGTAAATAGTCAATTCATCATTTATAAAGCATTGATAGACATTAGTAAGCAGTTTATAAATACAGCTATAAATGCTTTGTTCTTGATTTATAAGCATATCTTTAATGTGTTTAATAATTGTATTTTCATACTTTATTAATGATCAATTTTTCATTTCAAAAATTAAGTATTACATTATTTACAAACCAGTTGTATTATCCTCACACTTCTCTTCATGTGTTTTTTGACCTCCCTGAGCTGTTATTTGTGCACCAATCTTATGCACCAAAAGCATGTTTCATTTAATTTCAATATATGTGGTATACAATGAAAAAAATAAATAAATAAATAAATGTAACCAAATCACAGAACCTGCAAAGACAATTTTAATGTCAGTCTCAGGAAATAGTAAGCTACATGTCTAGATTTTCCTGCTCACTTATGCAAGTTTATTTTAAACAGCCACTTTTATAATCATGTGAAATTTTATTTTAATAAATTTGAATTATATCAATAAATAATTAATTAAAAAATAATTTTAGAAAATTATTTAGAAAACTATTCCTGTACCAATAGGGATATAGTGTTATAGTTCAATTTCAAATGAGTGTGAAGTTATCATTTGCAGTGTGTTCTTATGTTTTAATTAACCTAATTATAAAACTAATAATGTAATACTATGTTGTCAGTGGCCTACAAATGCACTGGCTTGATTAGCTGCTTCAGGTGTGTTTGAGTCTGAGAATAAAATGAGTCTGCAAAAAAAGGTTAAATAACTTATCATGGATGTAAATCTCTCTCTCTCTCTCTCTCTCTCTCTCTCTCTCATTCAAACACACACACACTGGTGTGAGGTGTCAGGGGGAGAGGAGGGGGGAATGTGAGTTGCACATAGAGAGAGTGCCTATGCCTATGTGTGTGCGTGAAAAATCCACATTCAAACAAAAATATCTGACTTCCTGTTGGTCTGAGCTAATGACTGTAAATTAGAAAGTTATCCATCTAGATGAGATCAATATGTATGCCGAGTTTTGTGACTGTAGGTTAAATTAACCCCCTGACTTTTGTCAAAAGGTGGCGCTATATAGGCCCTGCTCTCTGCCCGTTTCTAAGGCTTTGCCCATGTCTACTGTATGACAATATTGATGTGTGTGTCGAGTTTCATCCAAATTGAAGCATGTTAAGAGCCTCAAAAAATCCCAAGAATATTATGAAAGTTTGACGTGTTGCCATGGCAACAATATTTAAGATATGACAAATGCAGTAACAGGTCTATATCTGCCATGTTTTGACATTATTGTGATGAAGTTTGAAGCAAATCGGGTGAAAATAAGAGGGTGATCTCAAAGCATTTTGAAAGTGACACACTTCCTGCTGCCAGTTGGTGGCGCTATAAGTTTGATTCACAATAGTCACATCCATGTGATCAGACTCCTATAACGAACACACCGCTGAAGTTTCATAAACTTCAATTAATGTATGTAGACGTTATAACACATTTCGTGTTTCCCTTTTCTCGCCATAAATTCGTTGCTTCGCCACGGCCAAACCGTTCGAGATATCAAAAATCCGCTGGCAATTTTTCATCATCAATGTCTTGACTTCATGCTGACCAAGTTTGGTGGTGATCGGAATAATCTCCTAGGAGGAGTATATCAAATTCCAGAGCATGCGTTTTTCAAACAACCCGTAACAACTGACTTCCTGTTGAGGTGGCGTTTAACTTAGAGTACGAAAGTTGTTTGGCCCGATGAGGTCTATATGTGTACCGAGTTTTATATTTGTATGTGCAAGCGTGTTTGATATATGGACCATGTTTTCGGACCCCATTCAAGGGGGCGCTGTCGAGCCCCCCTGCCACGCCCGGGTACCAGCTTCTGCCCGGCCCTGTTGGCCGCGGATTCCAATGTGTGTGCAAATTTTCAAGAGTTTTCGAGCATGGTAAGGGCCCCAAAAATGCCCGAATAGTCGGAAAAAATAATAATAAATATAGCTGCGAGCAGCGATGACGGGCCAAAGCCCGGTGGCACCGCCACCCCGGTTGCTTCAGGTCAGCTGTGCACAGCGGGCAATGTGCATTTAAAACGATTAAACATAAAAGGACTATGTCAATTTCAAACCACATTTACTGCAGAGGCTGATGCTCCTATGATGACAAACCACAAAAGCCACATGCATGAGATCGTTTAAATTGAGATGACTTTCATGTCACAGAATGTTATAAGTCTATTTCAAATGAGTGCAGAATATCATCATAATCTGAAATGTCTGGGTTTTTTCTCATTGCGAGTTCAGGCTGCATGATTTTAGCCCCGATTTTAGCTCGCAGACAGGTTTTGTGAAATCGCAGACAAATGCCCGAAATCACAGGCAAATCAGTGCTCTGTTATGCGAGTGCTCTGTCACAGTCTCTCCAACCATTTCCTCCTCCATATTCTTCTTTTATTTTTCTTGTTTTCGCTGCAAATCAGCACACAGGCCATTCGTATTGCAAGCTTCTTGCGGGTTACCATTTTTAATAATAAACCCAGTCTCACTTGAGAACTCCAGTCTTGCATACGTGATATTGTGTTGTTTCCTTGTCACATCTCCCGTGTGTTTGGTTGTGAAACGTAGTTTGAGTGCCAGACAGATGTGTCGGCGATTCTTCCTATTCTAAATTCATGCAGTGTGAAACCTTCTGTCGCCGATCCATCATGCATTTTGAACACAACAGCGACTGAATCGAAAGCCAAAGTAATGCAGTGTGAAAAGGACACTGACCAGACTAGTTTAAAAATCATGCAGTCTGAAGTCGGCTTCAGACAACCCCTATAAAAATTCTAGACCAAATTATATACTGTTATTTGTGCAAACTCCACAATGCTCTGAAATAACTAATCCAGCCATAATGTGAATGTCTGTGATTGCTGATGTTGTATTATCCTCACACTTCTATTCATGTGTTTTTTGACCTCCATGAGCTGTTGTTTGTGCACCAATCTTATGCACCAAAAGCATGCATTCATTTAATTTTAATATGTGTGGTATAAGATAAAAAATAAAATGGAAAAATAATAAATAATAAATAGAGCCAAATCACAGAGCCTGCAAAGACAATTTTAATGTCAGTCTCAGGTATTAAGAAGGTTCATGTCTTGAATTTTCTGCTCACTTATGCAAGTTTATTTTAAAAAGCCACTTTCATAATCATGTGAAATTTTACTGAAACAGGGTTTTTTAATAAATTTGAATTATATCAGTAAATAAATAATTCAAAAATTCTCATTGTAATTGTTAAAAATAAATAACTCAATATTTAGAAAAAAATAAGACTGTAAAGCACACATATGCATACACAGAGAGAGAAAAAGATATATATAGACAGTGTGACACAGACATAGACCCACACACAGACACCCCCCCACCCCCACCCCCACCCACACACACACACACACACACACCCGAATGAGCCTGAGTTAGTATGGGGGAGGACAGAGAGAGAGAGAGGGAGAGAGACTGAGACAGACTGAGAAGATCATTTTAAACAAACAAACAAAAAAAAAAAATCTTAATTATGATAAAGTAGTCTTTGATAATTTTTTTAAATATACCTGCACAAACAGTATAATTAAAACAAATTATTTGTTCTATATATATCAAAATGATTAGATATGTTTGACTTATCCAACCCTGTTTTAAAAATAGGTATATGCTGCCCTCCAGTTGTTACTCTATGTATGACATTAATTATATTTGATTGAAAAATGGATTAATCTGCCTATTTTTAATTACACATGCTTTTTGAATTGGAAGAAAATGAATAAAATGTGTTTATTTCAAACATCTATATTATTCTATATATAAATTAATTGAGTATAGTGTTTTTTTTAATAGAGAATATGAGTCATTCCGTTTACCTTTTTTACATTACTTCAATCTATTACCATGGCAAGACGGTTCGAGATATCCATTATACGTTTTCAATTTAACATCTTCAATGTCTTAGCAACATATAAAAAATGTTTGGTCTGAATGGAATAAACTCCCTAGAAGTAGTAGTTTAAAATTCAGAGCCTGTTTAGTCAAAAAATCCACATTCAAACCAAAATAGCAGACTTCCTGTTGGTCAGAGCTAATGACTGTAAATTAGAAAATTATCCGGCTTAATGAGAACAATAAGTTTACAGAGTTTGGTGACTGTAGGTTAAACTAACCCCCCCACTTTTTTCAAAAGGTGGCGCAATAGAGGCACTGCTCCCCGCCCGTTTCTACGGTTTTGCCCATGTCTGCTGGTTGATATCTCTGATGTGTGCATTGAGTTTCATGCAATTTGAAGCATGTTAAGAGTCTCAAAAGCTTCCAAAACTAATATTAAAGTTTGATACGTTGCCATGGCAACAGTGTTTGTGATATCACTATTCTTTTCCAAGGTCTACATTCACCATGTCTTGACATTATTCTGGTGAAGTTTGAAGCAAATCGGATAAAAATAAGATGGTGATCTCAAAGCATTTTGAAAGTGACACACTTCTTGCTATCAGTTGGTGGCGCTATAACTTTGACTCACAATAGTCACATCCATGTGATCGGACTACTACAACCAACACACTCGTGAAGTTTCATAAAGATCAATCAATGTATGCAGAAGTTATAACACACTTCCTGTTTCCCTTTTCACGCCATAAATTTGTTGCCTCGCCACGGCCAAACCGTTCGAGATATCAAAAATCCGCTGGCAATTTTTCATCATCAATGTCTTTACTGCATGCTGACCGAGTTTGGTGGTGATCGGATGTATCGCCTAGGAGAAGTATATCAAATTCCAGAGCATGGGTTTTTCAAACAACTCGTAATAGCTTACTTCCTGTTGAGGTGACGTATAACTTAGAGTACGAAAGTTATTTGGCCCGATGATGTCTATATGTGTACTGAGTTTTATACTTATATGTGCAAGCGTGTTTGATATATAGACCAAAATTTCAGACCCTGTTCAAGGGGGCGCTGTTGAGCCCTCCTGCCACGCCCGGGTACCAGCTTCTGCCCGGCCCTGATGGCCGCGGGTTCCAATGTATGTGCAGAGTTTCATGAGTTTTCGAGCATGGTAAGGGCCCCAAAAATGCCCGAATAGTCGGAAAAAAAAAATAATAATAATAAATATAGCTGCGAGCAGCGATGGCGGGCCCAAGCCCGGTGGCACCGCCACCCCGGTGGCTTCAGGGCAACTGTGCACGGCGGGCAATGGGCATTTAAAACGGTTAAACATAAACGGACTATGTCAATTCCACATTTACTGCAGCAGCTTTTACTTCAGCCAAGTTTTTAGTGTTTTTGGTCCAAACAGCATATTATTAACTTTGAACAATTTCAACTGCCAGAAGACTGCTATTACACTACAATTTTCCACTTTAGATCAAGTTTTAGAATAACAAATATTTTCTTACATATATTTCCCTGTCAGCTTGCCTCCTTTAAGATGAAAAATACATGATTTTTCATTTTTTTTACTCCTACTGCCAATACCTTATTAAATTCATACACATATTTATTTCAAACCATATTAAGGCTGTGCACTATAAGTAAATGTTGTGTTATACCAAACTATTATTTTAAAATTGATTATATCATAATATTTACAAATAAATAACTACACACAAAATATTGCATTGTACCCTAAACAATGCAATTTTATTTTCCAAGTTTTACAGTACATTAAAACTCATGCAATGAAAACATAGAATCAATCTGCTTTATTCAGTGCCTAACACAGCTATTTTGTCATTCAAACTTAGAAAAAGACAAAGACTGACAGTTTTCTTATCTTTTTACTGATCTGAAATATAGTACCTTCATTTTGAATTAATTCAGGTTCAATTACTAAACATTCAATAGTAATTTAATTTAAATCAAACAATGAGTCCAAAATATCATCCTACTCTGCCATGTCTGTTTTTTCTCAGACAAACCCTAAAAAATTCTAGAGTAAATTACATACTGTTATTTGTGCAAACTTCACCGTGCTCTGAGAAATCTAATTTAGCCTTAATGCGAATGTCTGTGATTGCTGATGTTGTATCCACCTTATTCCAACGCCCCATGACGCTTTGCACGAATTATGGGAGTAATTTACGTTACCCAGATAGCAAAATTGATATGGCCCAGATCTGGCGCAAATTTGACACTTTCCTTTGGCCCACTTTTGGCAGGAATGATGGCACTTGGGCGGTCCGCTCCTGTTTTCCAGATTTGGACCACAAGCAAGCCACAATAATGCCGCATGTCAGCCATGAACAAAACAAATGAAGCAGAACTGGCCCACATCTGGGCAACAGTTCATTTTGATTCTGGCCCAGATCCAACAACCTTGCTGTTGCCCAGATGTGGGCCAGTTCTGCTATATTCGTTTTGGTTATGGCTGACATGCAGCATTGGTATGGCTTGCTTGTGGCCCAGATCTGGCGCAAGTTTGACACTTTTCTTTTGGCTGACTTTTGGCAGGAATGATGGCACTTGGGCGGTCCGCTCCTGTTTTCCAGATTTGGACCACAAGCAAGCCACAATAATGCCGCATGTCAGCCATAAACAAAACGAATGAAGCAGAACTGGCCCACATCTGGGCAACAGTTCATTTTGATTCTGGCCCAGATCCAACAACCTTGCTGTTGCCCAGATGTGAGCCAGTTCTGCTATATTCGTTTTGGTTATGGCTGACATGCAGCATTGGTATGGCTTGCTTGTGGCCCAGATCTGGCGCAAGTTTGACACTTTTCATTTGGCTGACTTTTGGCAGGAATGATGGCACTTGGGCGGTCCGCTCCCGTTTTCCAGATTAGGGCCACAAGCAAGCCACAGTAATGCCGCATGTCAGCCTTAAACAAAACGAATGAAGCAGAACTGGCCCACATCTGGGCAACAGTTCATTTTGATTCTGGCCCAGATCCAACAACCTTGCTGTTGCCCAGATGTGAGCCAGTTCTGCTATATTCGTTTTGGTTATGGCTGACATGCGGCATTGGTATGGCTTGCTTGTGGCCCAGATCTGGTGCAAGTTTGACACTTTTCATTTGGCTGACTTTTGGCAGGAATGATGGCACTTGGGCGGTCCGCTCCAGTTTTCCAGATTAGGGCCACAAGCAAGCCACAGTAATGCCGCATGTCAGCCATAAACAAAACGAATGAAGCAGAACTGGCCCACATCTGGGCAACACTTCATTTTGATTGTGACCCAGATCCAACAACCTTGCTGTTGCCCAGATGTGGGCCAGTTCTGCTATATTCGTTTTGGTTATGGCTGACATGCGGCATTGGTATGGCTTGCTTGTGGCCCAGATCTGGCGCAAGTTTGACACTTTTCATTTGGCTGACTTTTGGCAGGAATGATGGCACTTGGGCGGTCCGCTCCCGTTTTCCAGATTAGGGCCACAAGCAAGCCACAGTAATGCCGCATGTTAGCCATAAACAAAACGAATGAAGCAGAACTGGCCCACATCTGGGCAACAGTTCATTTGAATTCTGGCCCAGATCCATCACCTTGCTGTT
Source organism: Megalobrama amblycephala (assembly GCF_018812025.1). Lineage (NCBI taxonomy): Eukaryota > Metazoa > Chordata > Actinopteri > Cypriniformes > Xenocyprididae > Megalobrama > Megalobrama amblycephala. Next base: position 4,546,442 of record NC_063047.1, read on the forward strand.
ACCCAGATGTGGGCCAATTCTGCTTTATTCGATTTGTTTATGGCTGACAAGCGGCATTGGTATGGATTGCTTGTGGCCCAAATCTGGCCAACAGGAGTGGACCGCCCAAGTGCCATCATTCCATGCGGTATGTGGGCCAGAGCGAGGTTTTGGATCTGGGCCAGAATTAAAATGAACTGTTGCCCAGATGTGCGCCAGTTCTGCTTCATTTGTTTTGTTCATGGCTGACATGCGGCATAACTGTGGCTTGCTTGTGGCCCTAATCTGGCAAACAGGAGCGGACCGCCCAAGTGCCATTATTCCTGCCAAATGTGAGCCACATGAAAGTGTCAAGTGTGCAACAGATCCAACCCCTTTGCTCTGGCCCACATACCACATGGAATGATGGCACTTAGGCGGACCACTCCTGTTGGCCAGATTTGGGCCACAAGCAAGCCATACCAATGCCGCATGTCAGCCATAAGCAATACAAATAAAGCATAACTGGTCCTAATCTGGGCAACAGTTCATTTTAATTCTGGCCCAGATCCAACACCTCGCTCTGGCCCACATACTGCGTTGAATGATGGCATGATGAGCGGTCCACTCCTGTTTGAAAGATCTGGGCCACAATAAAGCCACAATCATGCCACACGTAAGCCAATAACAAACCAAATAATAAACCAGAACTGACCCTAATGTGGGCCACAGTATATTTTTATTTTAACCCTAGTGGATTAAAATAAAAATCCTCATGTGGCCCACATGCTGCCTAGAATGGTGACATTTTGACAACGCATTACTGTTTACCAGATCAGGCTATTTCAAAAGTCAAGTCACCTTTAATTTAACACTTTATAGACTGTTTCAAAGCAGCTTTACAGGTATAAACAGGAGAATGATTCAATTATTCCAGTTCAATTCTGCTGTAAAGCAGCTCTAAAAGAAATAGTGTCATTGTTCAGCTGAAGTCAGTATGTTTTAATTCAGTTCTGTTCAATAGCTGTATAAAGTTAATCAATTATGAAATCAGTTCAATTTGTTATAAAGCAGCTCTGCAAAAAACAGTGATGTCATCGTCCAGCTCAGTTCAGTTCTCATATGATAGTGTCAGTGCAATCAAATCAATATTATTGCTGAATATTAAGTGTCCCAAACTTAGCAAGCCAAAGGCAACAGGGGTAAGGAACCCAAAATCCATCAGGTTACAAAAATGGAGAAGAAAAAAAAACCTTGGGAGAAACCAGGCTCAGTCAGGGACCAGTTCTCCTCTGGCCAATGAACGAATATGGTGTGATGTGATTCAGGCAGCAACACAAGTCAGATTGTGGATTGGTATAATCTAGAATATTTCATATGGTTCCATCAGTTTGAAGATCAAGATACAACACGCCGGCATAGAGTTGAAGCTAGCCGTAGGGGTCTGTGCAGAGGACTTGTCTGGTTCTTGTGGTCTTTGCTGAGGATCTTTGCCGATGGCTGTCAACGAAGTTCTCACAGGGGATCTGTCTGGCTTGTCTAGTTGACATGGTCTTCGTTGACATTTAGGCTTGCGTCGTGGTCATGCCAAGATGCAGGTCCACCATCTGATCTGGATTTGGAGGGGATCCAGCTGACTATGGTAACCTCGGGATAAGGAAGAGACAGACAAAATGTTGACTGAGTTTTGAACTCACACCAAAACTCCCATTATAATCAACAAACCTCTTATTTACATTGTGTTTGCACTGTTAGTTATGATGAACGTATTTGTTAGTGAGCAGAATTCGAGTTTCAATGATGAGATCACTGCTTACATACACTCAACATGACTGTGATCAGCTACAATGCTCATTCAAAGTTGCAACCTTTCATGCCACTATCTAAATATAATGCAATAGATCTAAATGTAATGTTATAGTCAAGTTTTTAATAATACATATTATTATGTAATAATGTCACAGTAAATTTCTAAAATAAAAACAACATAAAGAAACAACATAAAGAGTATATTTTAAATACTTTTTAATGGCATGTTTTTATGAAATAAGGACAGTCTCACTGAAACTAAAGCCACGTTCGTGCACCGTCTGCATGACATAATGTTCGTCATCTGGAGGGCTCACGGACGTCTACATACCTCGTCCATGTGCAGGCCAAATTTCAAGACTGTGTGGTGGATGGTGGATGCACTATTTTTATTCTCTGATCCTACCCAGCGAAGTCCCGTTGATGGCACGATTCGTGAATTAAATTGTACTGCATGTGTTGAACTCGGTCATCCACGCACATCTGTAGTTGAGTATACTTTGAAAGATGCGCAGACAAGACTGCACGTGAGATGCGTCTGGCCGCGGAAAGTGAAGTATACCCGGGTCTTAATACAGCTACTGATGTCCACTTTCTCACAACTCATTTACTTTTCAATTAAGACTTCATTTCAAGACGTCATAAAATCAAAATTGACCTTACTTACTTTGTTAGTGCATATTACTAGTCTTGTGGTGAACAATTAATCCGTGCAAGTTAATACACCGAAAAAAATTGTTTGTCGTGGTAATCTTTAATCAAAATCTGAAATGTTACTTCTGGTCTGAAATGGTGTTCCTTCTCTGATAAAATAAAACCACTCCCCCCCCAACCCTTAGTCTGCTATGAGCGAGAGACGGAGAGGAGGAGCGTTAAATTAAAACTCTGCCCTCTATTCAATATTCTGTTTCGCTTGGAAATATGTCACAACACTGGAGAAAAGACGTTTGCACTTCCGGTTCACGGGGACTTTAACTAATTTAAGGCTGCTCCATTGGTGATATTTAACAAAACTGACATTTTTGACATTATCGTGTGTGTTATTGTTTCTTCAAGCATGACAGAGAACTCGATACTGGTGGGCCGTCCATGCTCACTATACTGGTGCATGTCTTTCTGTGCGTCGTGTGTGTGACAGGACATTCACAGACAGTGCGTTCTCTTTTTCTCTTTTGGTGCGCTTAAATGGTTTAAAAGCATTCGCAGAAATAAGAGCGTAATCATATATTGTAATGCTAGCCAAAGGATGAAACAAACAAAACAAAAAAAACATATGCTGCATTAACTGTGTTAAATATTTTAATGCGTTAAACTGGAAAAAGCACTAAGTATTTCAGTTGATTTATTCTTTCCAAGCTGATTTGTGGCACATGGAGAGGCAACAGCAATACAGCTATTTGATTTCCACTCATTTCATTCATAGAGTTTACATTTATTCACTTAACACACTCATTATTGCACAGTGATTTTGGAGGATTAAATATAATATCATTATATCATTATCCAGCAAACACGAGGAGTAACTGTGTGCTGTGTGTAACTGCGGACACCCACGAACCGTACCCGAGTCCGCTTAAAAAGGGTGGTCTGGGGTGCGGTTCAAGTGAACTCAGGTACAGTTCGCTTCTGATATAAATGCAAACGCACCAAGCTGTGGAAGTGAACCGCTATTAATGCCGTATTATTTGATAAAAATGTGTGTTTGTGTGTGTGTTTCACTCACTTTCCCGACGAGCGTGACTGACGTGCTGCAAACAGAGAGCTGTAGCATAACTTTTCTCATTTCTGCTCGCCTTCAGCATTCTACATTCGTGGGAGATAGATGCAAGTTCCGTTATGAACAAAACCTACGGTTCAAAAACAAAAATGGTGAGGAGAGCAACGTTATGCATTTTGCCGACTTCTCCTGTGCCATCGTTATTAAGCAACGTAGTCAACAGCTGCTGGTTTGATGACGAAAACGAACCGTGGTTCGGACCCAAATAATATAATGTGAACACAGTCCAGTGGCCGCAGGGAGAGGGGAGAACAATTGAACTCGCGTTCGGTCCAGGCAATCAAACCAAGTGTGAAAGCACCCTTAGATGCATTTTAAAAACCAACCTGTTTAACACGAAATACTATTCTTCTCATTTGTTTTACTATATTTATGGTCCACAAAATAAATAAAGGAATAAATTAAGACAGTTAGGATAGCCTACCGTTACCAGCATGTTATGCTGAAATTTGTCTCTTGAGAATAGTTTGCACTTTGCTTTTTGTGTGATATACATTAGCTCACTTTCTGGCTCACACGGTGTATTTGACCAATTAGACGTGCAAACAGAGGCTTCAATGCTTGTCTGTCTTACACTCAGAGTATGCGCATAGAAACATCCTGCCAGTATTTAATTTTATTTTTAATATCAACCACGTCCTGCTCTTTACTTTCTCATTCATTCATGTTTCTTTATTAATAATACCAATAGCCCTGCCCACTGAAAGCTGCGTGGACTGTCACACAAATACGAATATGACACATTTATAGGACATAAAGGTCTATGCAGTAAACGAAAGTAACTGGTGAAATGTTTCGAAATGTCCCTTGGCACAGCAGAGCACCAGTTTTAATAAAAGCATATGTTTAAGTTCAGCCACTATTTTACATACTTTAACATTTTCGCAGATGTTCAAGAAATTCTTTTCGCCGATACTACAAACAAGCCGCAGCCGCATGAATCTGATGAGTTCAGGAGCTCTTGGTTACAAGAAACGGTGCGGTGATGGCTCAACATCGGTAGGCATTAGGTATTGCAAAAGACAACATCGTAGATAATACAAATTAATACACAGCAAAATAGACAGTGTAACTACTTACAGGTTTCTTAACGTCCATCTTCATTCCTCTTTTTCTCTTCTCACTCTGTCTCACATGAAGTTGAAGTCATCTTTTGATGCAGGATTCTTCTTAATCTGTTGCTGTGAGCCTGATGTTTCTGACAAGTAATAAAACTAGTTAGTGCAGTATAATGTACAATGAATACATAATGAATGTCCAATTGAATTATAGTCATAATTTTATTTTACTGTTATGCCATAATAAAGCATAAGTAAAAACACTTGTCTACAGTACCGTGCTGAACCGACTGCAGGTTGGGAAACAGTGAGTGAAAGGGAATTCATGCTGGTCAATGCTGGTTTTTACAGCAGGAGGATCTACATTGAGGAGACAGACAATGTATCACTTCAGTATTATTGACACTGGATTTACAGTTACTGGGCTACATGGGACTTAACTGTATATCATGTTACTTAAGTAAAACCAAACTAACGTTAACTGAATGTATGCCGTCACGTGACGTGAATAACGAAAGAGACTCGGTTCAAAAGACTCGGAGGTGAACAAACAACGTTATTCACGAGATATTACATAAAATAGTTAAAAACAATGAACATCAGTCTTGATCTACTGGCCGTATCATAAGAAAAATGTAAACAGCGCGAACATAGCAAATTACTATGTCCGGTCACTTAATCATTGTAGCCTAACAAACTACAAATCTTCTACATAAACATTCATATTTTTTTTAAATAAAATCCTGAAAATCCAGAGATAGCAAAAGTTGAAATGACTAAGTAACTTAAATTCAAATAGCCTTACCTATGTGTTTGCTTGCTAACGATTTAAGTAATCATTAGCTAACTTTAATATCACATAAATACTCCAATCAAATATAACGAAGCAATCGCCAACAACATAAAAACATTGTTTAAATCCATTATTTTTTATGAAGTCTTACCTTGACTTTACTTTGTGCAGTTTTCAACCGTCAATTCTCCAGCCGATCCTCTCTGCTGTTTAGGCGCCTTTTCCGCGCGCCTACTTTTAAATTTAAAGGGCCGGAAATAGGAATTCGAACCAGTTTGAATTCTATTAAATAATGATCTCTAATAAAGTTAGCTGAAGCCTATAACATGATAATAATAATAATAAAATAAAAATACAAAATGTTTGAAAAGTTAATAGCCTAATATCAAATCAAATAATATCAAAAAACAATGTTCTCATTGCAGTTTTATGCTGTGCTGATTTACCCATTCATAATTTAATTTATCAATTAATAATATGACAGGCTATTTTTACTAATAAAAAAGTCATTTATAAATCTAAATGTCAATATTCAGTTAAAATGTAAGACAAAATAAATATTTTTATTAATTTTTGTTTTGTAATGTTTTATTTATTAGTTTATTCATTCATTCATTTATGTACTTATTACAATATCAGGGTCACTTGAAGCAGTTTATAAAATGACACTGCCTGCTTACATTGTTAATCCTGCATTTCATTCAACCAATCATATTTGAGTGACAAGTTTACAGTTTATGTCAAGTTTATGCATACAACCAGGGTTTTGTGCCGGTTATCATTTACTTTAAGGATAATGGGTTGGGTTAGGTTTAGGGTAGCATTAGGACTAACTTGTCCTTGGGATATTGTTACAAGTTCAACAAAACATGGACAGTGGAATATGTTCTGCTTGAAACCATGGCAAAGATTTTAACATACAGCAGCTCAAAATGTCACTCTACTAAATATATGTTCCAAGACCATAGTTCACTAATTTTAACTATGTTGTACACATTTCTCAATCAGACACTTTACTTACAGTACATGTACAGCATAACTGACTGTAAGAGCTGTAATAGTGCACATCTGTGTTTCTGCTCTACAGTACAGACACACATACATGCTGTGTTTTCATGTTTTATGGGGACCATGCAGAGACATAATGGTTTTTATACTGTACAAACTGCATAACCTATCCCTCTACATTAAACCTACCCATCACAGAAAACTTTCTACAATTTACATTTTCCAAAAACATCATTTATTTTTACCCCCCTTCCCCATTTATTGTACATCCCCCTCCCCTAGCCCTAAACCTACCCACCACACACAACTTTCTGCATGTTTTGAATTAAAAAAAGAAAAAAAGTTTTGTATGTTTTTAACCCATTTGGTTGTAATGCAAATGTCATTATAGATATTTGTGTCCTCACAAACCACATATACCTGTACACACAAACACACCAATAAAGTTATGTTAAAAAAACCTGAAATATCTGCCTTCTCCAGATTAGCCTGTACAATTAAGTGTTGCATCCTACATCAAATATCCCTGAAAAGTATTAATGATATATTTTCAGCTCCATTTTTAGCTATACATTTAAATTAACCAGTTTTAAAAGGTGCTCCATACAAAGCCAGAAGTAGCCTAGTTTTTTTATGATATTTAGAGCATATTTGCTGTGTCAACTGTACCAAATATTTACCAACATTGGACCTAATTGTTATGAACTATTAACATGCTTACTGTTCCATTTTGAGCTTACACCCTGGTTGGCCAGTGCTGACTGTGCCATACATATGCCAAATATGGTCCAAAGTTGGAGTAATGGAGTACAGTTGGAGTTCACATTCAGAATCGCCAGTGATTACACTCTGTCATCTTTGCCAAAACTGGTCCAGATATGTTTTAAGATATCTGGGCCACATTTGCTGCATTATATGTGGGCCAGTTTAGGCTTACATCCTGGTTAGCCAGTGCTGACTGTGCCGTACATTAGCCAAATGTGGTCCAAAGTTGAAATAATGTATCTGGGCCATATTTGTTATGCCATCTGTGGGCCACTTTAGGTTCACATTCAGAATTGCCAGTGACTACTGTCCCACAATTTTGCCAAAACTGGCCCAGATAAGATTAAAGATAACTGGGCCACATTTGCTGCATTATATGTGGGCCAGTTTAGGCTTACATCCTGGTTAGCCAGTGCTGACTGTGCCGTACATTAGCCAAATGTGGTCCAAAGTTGAAATAATGTATCTGGGCCATATTTATTATGCCATTTGTGGGCCACTTAAGGTTCACATTCAGATTTGCCAGTTATTACTGTCCCACGATTTAGCCAAAACTGGCCCAGATATGTTTTAAGATAACTGGGCCACATTTGCTGCATTATATGTGGGCCAGTTTAGGCTTACATCCTGGTTAGCCAGTGCTGACTGTGCCGTACATTAGCCAAATGTGGTCCAAAGTTGAAATAATGTATCTGGCCCATAGTTGTTATGCCATTTGTGGGCCACTTTAGGTTCACGTTCAGAATCGTCAGTGATTACACTCCGTAATCTTTGCCAAAACTGGCCCAGATATGTTTTAAGAATAACTGGGCCACATTTGCTGCATTATATGTGGGCCAGTTTAGGCTTACACTCTGGTTAGCCAGTGCTGACTGTGCCGTACATTAGCCAAATGTGGTCCAAAGTTGGTGTAATGTATCTGGGCCATATTTGTTATGCCATTTGTGGGCCACTTAAGGTAAACATTCAGATTCGCCAGTTATTACTGTCCCACAATTTAGCCAAAACTGGCCCAGATATGTTTTAAGATAACTGGGCCACATTTGCTGCATTATACAGTATGTGGGCCAGTTTAGGCTTACACCCTGCTAGCCAGTGCTGACTGTGCCGTACATTAGCCAAATGTGGTCCAAAGTTGGTGTAATGTATCTGGGCCATATTTGTTATGCCATTTGTGGGCCACTTAAGGTAAACATTCAGATTCGCCAGTTATTACTGTCCCACAATTTAGCCAAAACTGGCCCAGATATGTTTTAAGATAACTGGGCCACATTTGCTGCATTATATGTGGGCCAGTTTAGGCTTACACTCTGGTTAGCCAGTGCTGACTGTGCCGTACATTAACCAAATGTGGTCCAAAGTTGAAGTAATGTATCTGGGCCATATTTGTTATGCCATTTGTGGGCCACTTTAGGTTCAC